>NW_021940122.1:3910814-4169566 GCF_001715985.3 Manacus vitellinus
CCCTGTGCCTCCCCCGCCTCAGGGAACGCCGGATCATCCCGGAGGTGTGCTCTCGCTCCGCTTTTGTAGCACTTCTCCTTGCTGGGATTAGGAGCAAGAATGCTTAAAAAAATATTTAAGAATAATAAGCGTGTGATTTATTTAATCCTTTTAGCTGATCGGTACTCCATAGATGCAAGTCTTATGGGAAACCAGCCTCTTTCTGCCACCTTCAAGAGTCCCTGCGTATATACATTGTTTATACCCCTTTGGTGGTCCTCGTAGCATATCCTTCTCTTCTTATCACTCTCAACAACCAGCTGAAGGGAGGTTGCAACCAGGTGAGTGTCTGTCTCTTATCCCAGACAACTAGAGACAGGGGGACACAGTCTTAAGCTGCACCAGAGGAGGTTTAGGTTGGACATTAGGAAGAAGTTCTTCACAAAAAAGGGTGATTGGGCATTGGAATGGACTGCCCAGGGAGGTGATGGAGTCACCAACCCTGGAGGTGTTTAAGGAAAGACTGGAAGTGGCACCTAGTGCCATGGTCTGGTTGACAAGATGGCGTTCAGTCATTGGTTGGACTTGATGTTCTGAGAGGTCTTTTCCAGCCTAATCGATTCTGTGATTATGATTCTGTGATTCCCTTTTTTTTTTTTAAATAAGAAAACAATAACTGTAGAACGAGATTATGGCTTGTGATGTAAGCATCTTTATATAAATTAACACAAAGCAGTAAAATACACTTGTTTCACCTGGTTTAAATGGTTTGCAGAAGTACTATTTATAGTGTGTTTTCATCTTGCCGTCCAAAGGGCATTGACAACGAGACAGCAGAATGAAGTTTGAGTGCCGCAGTCGATTTATGTGTTGCACCAAGGCAATCAACCAGACCTTTCTGCTTGGAGGAGTGTTTATTGTCTTGGGTTCAAGTAGAATCCTCCTGATGAAGTACTCTGCCAATGAAGGTACTGTTGGGCAAACACGGTGCACCTCAAATAAGTAAGGGTTGATGTTTTGGGCTAAAACAGATACACAAAAACCCTACTTTTCCACCTCAGAGTTCTTTGCATAAACATCTTATTATATGTATAGGGACATGTGTTTCTGCAATGAAAAGTCTCTGTATAATCACTGATCTAACATAAAGTGATAATTTGGGTTGTAGGGTATATGAGCTACCCTTAAAAGATGAGGCAGTGAATTATTTTATAGCTGATTTTTCAATGACTAAAGTGTGTGTAAGCACTACTGATGGTACATGTCTTGATTGAAATATTTTTATTGCAACAGGCTTAGGAGAAAAATGGTATCATAAAACTGACTAGTATTTCTAGTCCTGGAAAAAGGTTGTGTCATCCTGGAAGCCATTTTTTTTCTGAGAGTAAAAAATACCATACTGCTCTTTGGGGAAAACATTCCTGCTTTTAATTTTTTTTTTTTTTTAAAGATGTTCTTGAGTTCTTACAAAAAAGTTCTACTGTAAACTGGGACCAAATGAGGAAAGATTTCAATCCAGAAAGGAGGCTATTCAAGCAGTTATATATCATAAAATTTGGAGTATTTGTAATGAAAGTGCTGATATAGCCTTTTGCATTTATGGAAAGTGACCAAAATTCTGATTGGGGTGGTTAAAATAGGTTCTTGCTCAGATCATGAATGCAAGAGTCAGAATCTCATTGTGCACTCTCTCTGATTTGCCTAATCCCACAGATAACAAATATGATTACCTTCCTACAACAGTGAACATGTGTTCTGAAGTAGTAAAACTGGTCCTGTGTGTGGTGTTGGCACTATGGAAGAGGAAAAAACGTAAGTACCTATGTTTAAAGTAACTAAAATCTGTTGACTTGCTAAGTTTTGATTTTCTTCAAATATGTTCGTTTTGTTTGGGATTTTTTTAATGATAGATGACACTTTCCGTTACCCACAGATTTTGCATTGCAGGTGATTTTTCGTTTTTTCTTTCTCGACTTTTCCATCCTGATGTAAAAACCTTAACATAACTGTGAGAGATTAACCTCATAGCATTTCAAAATGGTAGAGAACAGATATTTAAATTGGAAGAGGGTGTCAGGCACTGGAGGCTCATGTTAAATTGAACTGTTGTTTTTGTCCGTGGAACAGTCATGGCTTTGGCAAGCCAATGAAATTTTTACCTCCACAATTTGGTACAGACTTTCCTAAGACAGTAAATATATTCAGTCAGTGTTTGCCATCATTGGCTATTGCCAATTACATGTTTTCTGGTTTTCTTTCTTTCTTTTTTTTTTTTCTTCCAGATGTCTGAGTTTTGCTGAACTCAATGTGTCGGTGCTTCAGGAGAGGATTAGATAACATTATATATTCTTAAATGTGTGCTAACAAAGTACTTCTGTCATCAACTCTAGAATAGTCTAAGGCTTATCACAGTCTTCCTCCTAAAGTTTGTGTCCTGAATACATAAGTAAATGTCATTCTTTGTGCTTTGTCCTTTCTTTCTTCCTAGTGAGTTCTGGTTTAATTTGTATTTCTGGCATTACTGGCTGACCTTTGGATGCTCTATGAAGGGACCCACTGTCTGTGCCATTGTTTCAGTTCTAGATTTGATCGATAATCCACAGAAAAATCATACCCAGTAATGATGCCATTATTATGTGGGGACTCTGGAGTGCTTTTTGGCCCTCAAAGAATGGTTGAAACTTGAATTTTTGTTCCCAGTGATAGGGGTAACAGGTTCTGTGACATTTTCTCTGCTGAGGCAAGAAAGTGAACATCTATAGGCACAAGATTGCTGCTCTAGCTGTGTATTCTGCCCTGGAACTGCCCTCATCTTGCCAGAGGGCTGTGATACCTTGGTTTTTAATGACCAATGATGTTCCCGAATAGAGAACAGTGGTACCTGTACTGTTACAAGGGAATGGGCTTTTGATAATAATAAAGATGTCTTTATTACTGATTTCTTTTCCTTTCAGAAAAGAGTTGTATGGATCATCCTGTTGAATGTCTTTCCTGGAAGAATTTATGTAATTTGATGAAATGGTCAATTCCTGCCTTTCTTTACTTTTTGGATAATTTGATTGTCTTCTATGTACTGTCCTACCTCCAGCCAGTAAGTACACATATACTGAATAAAGGAACTTCCAATGTCTTCGTGGTTGGTAATACTGTTCTTAGACTATCTACTGTTGTAACACTGGCAAGGCAAAATTTACTGGTGAAAGAATAATCTGTTACCTGACCACCCAGACCTTTCCATTCTCTTGCCCACTGCTCAGCGCTGTACAGCTTTTAGCAGAGAAGAGTCTTTGTATTTTCTCCATCCGAAGTGATTTAGAAATTTAAAAGGCTGAATTGCTTAAGTACTGGGCACTGGTTTTTTACTTTCCCTCCTTTGGTTTCTTCAACTCTATATTTTTCTTTCAATCCATTTGTTCATCTTCCTGTTATTTGAGCTGCACTTTTCTGTGGGGGTTTTGCCACTTTATGTATGTGACATAAAGTGAGTAAATGTAATCTCACAAAGGGAGTAAGTGTAACAGGAACCGAGGAGAGGAGGAAGAAAACTGACTTAATTTTTGTATTTGATAATTATGTTAAGGCACAAAATTTAATTTGTACTTTCTTCTAGCTACATTCATCTTTTTGAGTGAATCTGCATATGCTGAGGAAATGATACAGTTTTTGTGCTTTCTTTTAGTTTTGTACTATGATACTTTTTGGTTCAGAATCTACATTTGAAATAAGATGAAAACAGATGGTTTGTGCTTACTATAAAGTACTGTGGCTGCCCCTGTTGGACATTCAAAGGAAATGGTTTTCTGCCTTCTCTTTCAGAATTTCTCTTTAAAATATTGTCCTTTTAGGTATAGATTTCTGTTGGGGACAAGCTAGTCCAGAGTCTAGAATAGGACCCAGCTGAGAAAATCTAATTAAAATGAGGAGTTGGGTATCTTAAAGTAACGTGCACAAATGCTTGGTTCTGTGGTTTGTTGTCTGGGGTTTTTTGGTGGTGGATTTTTTTTTTTTTTGCTGTTGGTGGTGGGTTTTTTTTTTTTCAGTTGGTTGGGTTTGGGGTTTTTCAGTTTTAGGAAGGAAATTCAGCTATAATATTTGCCAGAACAAAGCCTGATATTTAGGAGGTTGCATAAATACAATTGCGTCCTTAAGCAATTTGATTTAGCTCAGTTAAGGTAATCTTTTGTAGTATGCACAGCTTTTATTTTGCTTACACACACCCCCAGACATAGCTTGTCTCTTTCCCCTCAGAACATTGGCTATAAGATTCCTCTTTTTAGAACTTTTAGCATCTTTAGCTGAATATGTTCTATGATGGTTAGCTGAAATTGTAACATTATTATGATAGACAAGTATTAAAAGAGATAGCTAGATACTTGTAAGATAGAATATCTTGGCAGCATACAAGACAATGAATGTGAAAAGATGGAGGCAAGATGCTTAAAGGGATTTGGCTGTATCTGACTGAATTTGGTTTCATGTGAGTTTAAAAACAAAGTAGGTTTGGGACTAAGTAGTACCTGGGTGAGTAGTTGCTTGAAGTATAGAGTTGCTTTGCTGAGATTTTTTTGCTTGAGGCTTCAGTTATAGCCATGGATATTTTAGTGGCTAAATTTCCTAGTGATAAGACTTAACATTTAAAGAGTTTGTTTGTGACATGCAAATTAGTGGCATGGAGATCTTTGATATTCCTTTTCATCTAGGATAGAGGTCCCTTGAGGCTTCAGAGAACAAAGCAACTCAAAATTAGTTCTTTTTAACTACCCTTCTTAAGATTTTGATCATATTATGTTACCAGATGTTGGATGGGGAGCTTTGACTGTAAAGCAAAACCAGAGTACGCATGGAATGCTTTTACATTTTGCATCAGAATCCTTTTTTCCTGAATGGTTTCTGCTAGATTTACTTGTTTATTCAATATTTTTCTCTTTCCACAGTCTTCATTTAACATGAATATTTATTGAGTTTTAATTTTGCAAGGTGGAAAATTTGTGTTTTCTTAGGCAGATATCTCTTGTGTCAGTCACTCCTCAGCTTACTTGAGACCCTGTGTTGTGCTGTTCCATGGGAATTATTATTCATCAGATAGTTTGTTGGAATAGAGGAGAATGAAGATAATGGGAAAAGGGTCTGTGCTTTTCCTCTGGTAAATAGGAAAGGCTCTGCTCTTGCAAAATTGGGAATGTGGAAATGCAGATGAGAAAACTCAAGACAAAGTCTGTGTTTTGTACTCGAGTCCATATATGCGTTTATATAAAACTGTCTAAAAAAGTGAGTTCACTATAAGGATGAATTGGAGGAAAGACTTGAGATATTTGCATCTTTTGTACGTGTACTGACTACACAGGGCAGGCCTGAATAACACACAGTTTCCAAAACATCCCAACCTCCAAAAAGAAGGTTTTTTTTTCCTGCTGGTCCTGGTAGATTCTGATCTTTGATGATAACTGCAGTGCCTGAAAGAGCCTTCTTGGTCCAGTGTCCCAGTATAAAGTGTCTAATACAGAGACAAAACAGACAATCCTTTGCCACAAGGAGTTTGCAGCTTGGGATCATGGCCATGGATTAGGGGACTGACATTATTATACAGTTATTCCCAAATTAGACAGTAGCTTTAGAGTTGTCTTCAGTTGTACTTTGAAATAGCTGACTTTTTATTACAGTTGCAGTCTTGAAAATTCATGTCAAGCACCTCCTTACCTTTCATAAATTATGCAGCAAATGCACTTGACATACAAGAAGTTTTATTTTCTGCAAGTGCCTTGTCCAAGTCTGGGATTACCTGAGCGCTGCAAATAGCACTGCAGCCAGAAGCAGCCTCACCTTTTTATTCTTTGCTTATTTTCATTTTGGAGCAACTTCCTCCTTTGTGCTGATGCAGCTGGTTTTGCAGCTGACTGGTCAGCCTGGCTGGGGAACTGATCTGATAGAAAACTAAACTGTTTTCTGTTAAATAAGTTTTCTGTTGCATTGGTTTCAGTACAGCTTTCCCCACTACGGTTGAACTTGGACTGTGTGATTTGCATGAGATTTTTGAAATGGGCCTTGAATGTTATTTCATGGGTGTGTTATTCTACCACTTGGGTGAGGAAGAAAATTCAGTACCAGTGCTTTTCACTCTGTCACCTTGCAGAGAGGGGAAGACTTGAAGTCTGTAGGTTTTTGGTGTCCCACTGTGTCTGGAGTATAACTTTATTCCCCTTTTTCTCTTTCAAGGCAATGGCTGTACTCTTCTCAAATTTTGTCATTATAACAACAGCTCTTCTCTTCAGGATAGTACTAAAGTAAGTAGTATTTACTAAAATAAATGAAATTTTTGATCTTCCTAGCCTTGATGAAGTTAAGTTACATTTCAACTCTTGATGGGAATAATAATTCTCTTTTCTTGTGGCTATACCAGCTTGAAGAGATGGTTTTGTTTTCTACATCTGAAGGTATAGGAAATATTAGGTTATTAGGACTCCCTTCATAGTTCTACACATTTGTTCAACTCTAATAGAAAAGAATTGAAATCATGATTATATAGTCATTGAATAGTCAGAATTAAGTTTGTGTGCTTTCATTTATACATTAAATCTTTTATTTCATGATTACCAGTACTTCTTTCCAGTCTGTTGCAATGTGAATGTGATCTGGCAGAAGGGGATGAGATCAGTACGAGTGAAAGACAGAGGTGTCTTTGGTGTCAGTCCTGATGAGTTTCTGGTCAACTGCCTAGTATGTTTTGAAAAGCAATTATACGTCCCTTCTTCATTATTCATGTGACAAAAGCCAAACTCTGTCCCGTGTGTTGCACTTTGCCTGATTTATGCTCTTTATGATGTGATTTAGATTCAGAAAAGACTGACAGGGAAATGGATATTAACTTTACATTCTAAAATTTGCTTGTGTTGAATGTGGCGCAAAGATGTCTTTCCTTGCAGGTGTTAATAAACCAAAGCAGTGTCTGACAGTCTGACTTGAAATGCTTTTTCTCGGTTTAGTTTTGTGTCTCTTGTGGTGTCACAGTTCGCTTAATCTTCCAAATTTTTTATTTTCACCAAGATAAACAGGCTTTGCTTGAGTGAAAAAACAGTATAAATAATTCTAACAGTCTTATAAATTACATTCATAGATTTGTAAGAGTTACCATCATAAAATGCTAGAAAGGGGCACAAAATCATGGGGGAAAAGTGAAGTGTAGTGAAAGTTTACCAAAGAAATGATGAAATTATTTGAATGTATGTGATTTTATTCATCAGACCAGTATTCTCATGGAGACAACAGTTGCTTTTAAGTTGTTGGGCAATCAGTATCTAGAAATAATGGGATCTTGAAAGAGTTTCTTTTTCCTTATCTCTTCAGGATACTCCATTCTGTACTTCTTTGATTACCAGGCTGGACCCCCTTTGCCTTCTAAAACGTGTTGCGTTTTGGCATTTTACTGTTAATTCTGAAAAACTTCTGAAAAGACTTTTCTTTGTGCCTGTCTGTCTCCTTATCTGTGTGGCATGATGTCTTTATGTGGTTTATAGACCTGGTTCTTCTGTCATTTAATTTATGCCACTGTGTTTCTAAATTTGGTGGCTCTTTTTGTCCACTAGGCGAAGACTCTCTTGGGTACAATGGGCATCTCTGGTGATTTTATTCCTGTCCATCGTTTCCCTGACTCGAGGAACTGGAGGCCATCAGCAAAGCTTGGCTGCACATGGATTTCATCACAGTATGTTTTTTAGTCCGTCTAACCACTGCCTTCTCTATGCTGGACCTGAGGAAGCATGCGTGGAAAAAGGCAACTGCGTAGCACCAAGTTTCCTTCACAGCTTCCAATGGAATGTCACCAATACCATGGCAGGAGCACTGAAACCTCTTCGCCTCAGCCTGGGCCATCTGCTTATTCTAGTGCAGTGTTTTGTTTCTGCCCTGGCCAACATCTACAATGAAAAGATGTTGAAAGATGTGGATCAGCTTGGTGAAAGTATCTTCACGCAGAACAGCAAACTCTACGCCTTTG
Source organism: Manacus vitellinus (assembly GCF_001715985.3). Taxonomy (NCBI): domain Eukaryota; kingdom Metazoa; phylum Chordata; class Aves; order Passeriformes; family Pipridae; genus Manacus; species Manacus vitellinus. The sequence continues at coordinate 3,918,784 of NW_021940122.1, forward strand.
GGGTGCTGTTCAATGGGCTTATGCTGGCGCTGCAGACAAAGGACCGGAGGCAGATAGGGAACTGTGGCTTCTTTTATGGGCACAACATCTTCTCCGTGGCTCTTATATTTGTCACAGCTTTCCTGGGGCTGTCTGTAGCCTTCATCTTGAAGTTCCGAGACAACATGTTCCATGTTATGACTGCTCAGATCAACACTGTCATCATCACCACAGTGTCTTTCATCATCTTTGACTTCAGGCCTTCTCTAGAGTTCTTTTTGGAAGCTCCTGTAGTGCTTCTCTCCATATTCATCTATAATGCCAGTAAAGCAAGAGGCCTGGAATATGCCAGTCTGCGGGAAAGGGGAAAACTCGTCAAAGGAGATGGATGGGAGAGGTCAAGTGGGGTAAGGCTTTTCTGTGCTTGTCTCCCATGGTTTTCTCTTTTGTTTCACCTCCATTTATGCTATGGAATGTTTGGAAGACTCATCTTGGATGTGACCAGACTCATCCCTCAACACCAAAGCTCCTCAGTATTTCTTAAAATCATGGGTATTGCTTTCCATATGCTACTTTTTGAAATCATGAAGCCTATGTAGGCATTGCTTTCCTGCTGTGACTTTAGGCAGTCCTGTGAGCAACTTCAGCTTTGTACAAGTCCTTTCTTGAAAGCTTTATAACCAAGAGAGTTTACTTGCCCAGGGCATTCAGAAATTGGAATTGCTGCCTGGGAAATTATTGTATTTAAGTAGAACTGATAAATCTCTGTAGCTTAGCCCACATCATGAAGAGGTCAACATGTATGATGTTAAGATTCTTTCTACCTTAACAGTCAAAGATAGCTGAAGACAAAAAGGTAATATTCAAAGTACTGAGTTTTAACACATTTTTTTCTTCTTGCTAAATATTTCTTCCAGGCCTGCTAGTGGTTTTTGTTCTAATTTGAATAGTGATCTAGTTAAGTAGTACATGTCAGGGAGGGCTCTCTCTTAGATCTGTCCGTCAGCTGAGCTGAGCAGTGACCTGAGGGGAAGGGGTGGTGTCTGTGCCTTCACTCTGCCTGTAGGGACGGATTGTGGATACACGCTGAAACCAGCAGAGAGCACTGTCCCCACTGAAGTCTAAGAAACACTAAACTTGGAAGAGAGATTTTTCAGAAATTCCACAAGGTGCCTTTTTAGGTTGTTGTTTTTAATGAGCAGTAAATAACACAAAGTTGTATATTTTTGGTGTGCCAGGTGTCGTCTATTTTAGCACTAACAACTGAACAGCTGTGGTAAAAACAAATAGCACTATGTAAACAGGCTAAGCCAACTGTATCTTGGGTTGCATCAAAAGCAGCAGAAACAGCAGGTTGAGGGAGGTGATTTTGCCCCTCTGCTCTGCTCTTGTGAGACTCCCACCTGTGGTACTGTATCCAGCTCTGGGGATGTAGATCTGCTGGAGTAAGTCCAGGAGAGAGCCACAAAGATGATCAAAGGGCTGGAGCACCTCTCCTCTGAAGACAGGCTGAGAGAGCTGGGGCTGTTCAGTTAGGAGAAGAGAAGGCTCTAAGGAGACCTTATAGCACCTTCCAGTATCTAAATGGGGCTGGCAAGAGAACTGGGGAGGGACCTTTTACAAGGGCATGGTGTAGAAATAGGACAAGGTGGCATGGCTTTAAACTGAAAGAGTGGATTTATTTAGATTAGGAAGCAGTTCTTTCCTATGAAGGTGGTGAGACGCTGGAACAGGTTGCCCAGAGGAGTTGTGGATGCCCCATCCCTTGCAGTGTTCAAGACCAGGGTGGATGGGGTTTTGAGCAACATGGTTTAGTGGGAGGTGTTCCTACTCATGGCAGGGGGGGTTGGAACTAGATGATCTTGAAGGTCCCTTCCAACCCAAACCATTTCATGATTCTAGGCTGTTTTAGGCAACAAGTCACTACAAAGTATTGGAGATGCAGGGAATGTTTTTATGAGCATGTATATCCTAAACCTCATAACACACTGGTGAGAAATTTAAATTACAGCATCTTGATTTTATTATAAATGATACCTTCAAAATAAACCTTGCTCTTTTTTTTTTTTTGGTGTTAATAACAAGATGACTTTTGCTCATGTTGTTCTCTTTTGCTTCTGTTTCCTGTAGGATGGAGAAGAATTTGAGAGGTTGAACAAGCCAGGCAGTGACATTGATACAGATGAAGATTCCCTCTAGCATGAGGCTGGCTCAGAGGAGTGCTATTGCTCATAGTGAGAGAGAGTTAATCTTTTATTAACAGGGTTGTTTTTCCCCACTGGCAGACTAATCGAAACTGTTTTGGGGCTGGATCTCAAATGTGGTTGCGGACAATATTCAAGCTGTATATATGGAGATTTGTATTCCTCTGTGCCTGTCTCCCAGTGTCTGGGGAAGTGAAAATCTGGAATGCCTTTGTAGCAGCTGGTGAATTTTACATGCAGCTTATGTGGCCTAACTTTGAAAGAGCTTGAATAAAACAAAAATGTGTTGAACAGTATGAATGCATCATAGGGTCTTTTTTTTTTCGTGTTTACAAAGGCTTTGTGTAGAGGCTTAGTTTGCACTGGGGCCACTATCTGAAAACAAATATTATGCAGCTACAGCGATGACCTTCAACATCTGGGGCACTGAGCAAGAGGGTACAGGTGGTACTATTATCTGGTGTTGCTCCACCCTGTCAGACTGATAAGGTCTTGGATTAATTTTGTAGAGAGAGAAAACATTCTGCAGAATGCCAGGCATAGTGATCTTGGAATTGCCATTGAGGCATCTACTGGATTGTATTTTGAGTGAGATGAAAAATTAGCGAGGTTCCAAATTATTCAGAGAATTTTGAAACTGGGAAGGGAATGGGGATGCTGATAAGGGATTCTTGGTATGTTCCAAAAGCCTCTTCTCTCATAGCAGGAGAAAACATGTTGGTTTATAATTTCCTCCCTTCAAAAATGTGTCTTTCATAGTTGAAAGATACTGTCAGAAGAATTTTTAAGAAGATAAGCAATGAGTTCAGTGTCAGAGCCTCATACCACAGTGTATAGTAAGCAGTTAGTGATGCATTTCTCTGGACTGAAGACAGTCCTGCCTTTGTTCCCCTCTGCCATTCTGTCCAGGCTTAGTATATAAAGCTTACTTACATGTACTGTATTGATGACTTATTGCTATATTAATTAACTTAGCTCCTGTCATTGATCCATCAGGGGAGGCAGCCTGTTTCCATGTGTGACCAATGACTGTCAAATCATAAACTATGAATCTAAAACTATTATTTTTTTCTGTATTAATTTTTGTCTAGTATATATTAAGAATAACTGTACAAAATTAATTTACTGTTGTGGTTGAAAAATCTTTTGCATCTAATTTCATTGTGCATGGATAGTAGGCCATTTCAACACAAGGAACCCTAGTTGTCTGCATCTGTACTGAATAGGAAGGCATATTTCAGTGTAAATTCCAGAAATGTAGTTTTTATTGGTTTATGATGACCTATTTGGGGAGATGAAACTTGGAAAAGAATGCTCAAACTGTTGAAGACTTAGTGGCAATAAGACTTTTTTTTCATTACATACAGCTGTGCAATATATACCTGCCTGAGTTCATTGTCTCTTTCAGTCATAGCAGGTATTTCCAAGAAGAGTGAAACTACTGTTAGCTTTAGATTGCTTTGCATTTACATGAGCAGTAGTAGTTTTTTACATGAAGTAAAAGCAAGTTAGAACATAGAAATCAGCCTCATCCCTGTAATGACAGGGCATCAAACCAAAGATGAATGTCATCTGTACAGATGCAAACATATGTTTGACCTTCCTGCCTGAAATATCAGCATTAAGAGAAATGAGATATAGAAATGACTGATCTGCAACTGTTATAAAGTGCACTTAGTTCTTGCTTTCAACTCTTGTCCTGCTGAATGATTTTCCCCTCTAATTTTCACCAATGCTATCCTGTGTGGCTTACTTGACAAAAGTACTGGTGATAGGATTGTTGATCAAAGTGTTTACTTGCACTGTGGAGTTGGTCCTGTCTAACATGTAGAAATCTTTCTTTTGGCTTCAGGTTGGAGGTCTCAGGGAGATTATGTTGGATGGCCAGGCAGGTTTCTTAAAATAATGGAGGAGAACTGTATATCTCCTTTGCAGCAGCAGGAATGTTAACGGATGCCTAAAAATGGGTAAGGATTTGCATCATCTTAGCAGTAAAATAATGTGTATAGTAACCCAAAAACATAATCATGCAATTTTTGGCAGCAGTACTACTCATGGCAATGGTCAAATTTAGTATGTAAATGAGATTTGTTAGAGGAAGTGACTGTGAAGGATTGTCAGCTGGAGAACAGCCCTAGTTAGCAAGGGGGAGCAGTTCTCTAGAGTTACACATCTTAAATAGATCATGGGAAATCTTTCTTGATTAAGTATTTCCACTGTATGGAAACTTCTCCATGTTGGAAAGCTTAACTATATTTTGCCTTAAATGACAATAGGGAAATTTATGAGGATATTTTTGGCGAGCAGCATTAGTTTGGCACTCATAGCATTTAATGAATACATTGGGCAGAGAGCTTTTTCTGAGCTTTGATTTAGAGCCCAGATTCACAAACATTTGAACTTAATTGCTGCTGAGGATGTTATGTTCCTCCCTCCAGGTCTGAGGAAATAGTTCACAAAAAATCCCAGGAAGAGAGGTGTGTTCATGTTTCTCTTGTTTATAACAAGCCAATTAAAGCAGTATTTATTTTGGTTAATTTCAGCTATTTTGTGAATGTAGCAGCTTCAAAGACAGACTGTGGATGAAAACAGCCATCTTGGAGCTGAATCAAATCTGATAAATATGTATAAAAAAAAAAGCTTTTCTTTATCGTGTGGAATCTTCCCACAAGATCTGTAGGAGTAGGATCTTCAGCTCAGTAAATCTGTCCGTGAAGTGATGCTGCAGGGACAGATCCAGTGCTTTGGGTTTGATTTGGGTTTTGCCAAACGAAGTGTTCATTTGGAGTATTGTAGTTCCCAAATGCCCATAGCCTGCAAGATAACTGCATGTCATTGAAAGGATATTTTGACTTGATGTTCCTTCTGGCTTTGCTTTTAGTTTTCCACAAGAAGTAGGTTGCAAAATCAGGATTTTAAATAATTGCTAAAAGTTACTGGTAATTTCGAGCCATTTTGTAATGAAGGCAGAAATGGGCACCAGAATGTAGAATGGTACAGAGTCTTCCTCAAATTTTATGAATATTTGAATGTGTACTTTTGTTTAAGATCCCAACCCAACCTCCCTTGATAAGTGGACAACTTGTTTGAAGTTGTCTTTTTAATGCAGTTCCCACTGAATGCCTAGGCTGGGTTTGGTACTTGTCCAACTTAACTTTGAATTTTGGACAGGGCTAAAAAAAAGGCCATTTAGATTAGGTGTTGCACTCTTTTTTTTTGTAAATTAACTCTATCTTCCTCCAGCTTAGCAGAGGACATTTAGTTTATATGATTTGTAGTGTGAGTTAAAAGGGCTTTCATTTAAAGACTTTACATAAAAACAAGATTATAGGAAAGTAAATGAACACCTGAAAGAAAACACCCCAAAGGCGTTTTTCTTTCTGTCTACAGGAGATGCCTGTTAATCATCTGGGATACTTTCCTCTGTTTTTGCTTCAGGCAAGGAAAGTTAGGCAGCTGACCTTAATACAGTGATGCACTTGTTTTCTAGAAATGAGCTACAGGACACTCCATTTTTTTTCTAGAAACCTTTCCATTCTGTGATTCTTCTTGTTTTTTTTTTCTTAATTTCTCTGTCCACTGCTTTCAGCTGTGGAAGTACTGTAGTCAGTGAGAGCTTGGAAGCTCTCTGCAGGCAGCAGTCCTCTCAGACTGGTTCTGTCAAATACCTGCCTTTTCCCACTTAGCTCCAGTCACCTGAGAAAGGTAAGTCAGGAGCTGTATCCTGTGCTGACTGGACCTTGTGATATGAAGGGCAGCCAGCCTCAGGGGATGACCAGGTTTGTAAAATGAGGCCTTGAGACCTCCACATCTGTCTGCCTTTGACACTCAGAAGAGCAAGCAACGTCTGAAGTTTTGTGGCTAAGTTTCTAAAGAAAGCATCTAGTTTTGAGTGAAGAAATCAGAAAAATGCTAAAACACATGCAGAGCATGCTCTGGCCAGCTTAGGGCTGTAGCCTTCTCCCTATTCCTGTGCTATTGCTGTCATGGCAAAGCCTACTACCAGTGCCCTGTTGCATGTATCTATATGTGATGTGCACCCACATCATGGATTATAAGAAGAAATGTGACTGGTCAGGCACACCTTCAACATTAGAAGTGACCACTGTGCCACTATGAAGCCTTGAATGGTATCTTCTTCACTTCAGGATATTCCATAATCTTTCTGCTGCGTCTTTAATGTTTAGAAATCTAACCCAAATGGTGTTGAAACCATGGCTATGTGTGCAGCTGCTGCCACTGGTTTCAGTAGAGTAGGGTGATGCAACAAATCGAATGCCCAAAGACACTCATAAGAAGGGAGAAGAAAACCATTTCAGAAAGTGTGCCAAAAATAGAGATGGTTTAGCAGATCAAATTAATCTCAGATAGTTTTATAAATATTTAATCTAGATCACTTTTATGGGGGAGGGTATGAGAAGAAGAGGTAAAAGAAAATTTGAAATTTAGAGTAATAGTTTAATTAAAAGCATTATTATAGAGAGCTAGTTACAACTCATTTAAAATATATGTGAATGAGATTTTGTTTTCTGATAAAAATAATGCTTTTCAGTTTTCTGTATTTCAGACAATGCTAACTCTGGTTGGTGTTTCCACTTAGCTCTCATTAACTTGGATTTAGTTGTGAGATGGGCAGGACCTAAGAGAAGAGGGACTCCAATTAAAAGAATAAATGGTTATGCAGTAAGCTTTGTAGTTAAGAACTTTATATTGTATTGGAGCAAGTTCTGCCATAGCCATTAATCTTATTTTCATTGATAAAGTCAGCTAATTACAATATTAATACACTGTAGAAGGGGTGCTGTCTTTTTAAACAAAGTGTTTCAAAAAGATTTTATTATTGTTGTTGTTATTTTTAAAGAGCATGCCTCATACTTCTTTCTTAAATTTTCCTTTTCTGGGGGAGACCTGAAGTGTGATCTTTTGTTTCTCCATAAGCATAATGAAATCTCACTTTCCAATAAATATACTTATTTTTTTTCTCCTTAGAAAAAATACTAAAAAGCACATTGCAACATTTGTTGGACAGTTTGTGTCCTGCCCTACCGCAGTGCCCATAGACTGGGGCTGTGAGGGTTTTTTTGTTTGGTTTTAATACAAACAGCACCTGCTGATGGCCTTTGTTTATAAAGGTTTAAAAATATAAAGGAGTCTTTATTGTTTAAAGCTTCAATACTACTGGTTTGAATTGCTTCACTGTAAAGGCTTCTGCGTTTTTTTGAGAAGGCAAATGACCAAAGTCCCTTGATTGAACAGTAGAAGAACGAGGCGTGGATATCTAGTTGGCCTGGGAAGACTTTCTGCAACTGGCCGTGTATTGCTTGGGTAGCTATTAGAAGGCAGACAGGGGGCAGTCAGAGGCTAAGTTGCCCTTTTCAATATGGATATCCATGGTGGTAACTCCCGTGGTGACGGTAGTCGTCTTGGTAACCTTCCTGGTATCCCTGGTGGTAGCTATGGTAGCCATACCCACCGTACTCATCATCTGGGCACTGCATGCCGAGCGACTGCTGAATTGTCATCTCCTGCCGCCGAAGCTGCATGGAATCAATCAGGTCATACACAATTGCCATAGACCACATTGGAGAAGGATACCAGGACTTGACGTTTCCATCTTTCCCCACTAGAAGCATGGAGAAATATTCTGGGCTAATTTGAAAATAATTTCGGATGTCTTTCACCAAGTTAGCTGGGATGTCTTCTCGGTCTACAGTTGAGCTTCCTAGAAAGGGATCACATAAAATCAGCATTGATGTTTTGTTTAAGCAGTGATGATGGTTTGTAGGTAAGCAAGTTAGCAACATGAGACAGGATACAGCCCAATAGTTGGCAATGTAAGGTGCTTGTAATTCACAAGTTCAGGATTTCCTGGATCCAAAATGAAGTTGCTCTACTGTGAACTAAGGATGTATTTTTAACAGTTTTGTTTTAGATTTAGTAAACTTGTCCTTTTTCTCTAGGCTGAAGCTACTGTAGTGTGGTACATCTTTTTTTCACCCAACTTCTTTGACTACTATGCAGCTTGTGTCACCAATTCATGTATTGCAGAAGGCATATGTGAACAACAGTTGTGGTGAAAGAAATCACAAGAATTGAAGTGTGATAGAAGAATTGAAGGATGAATTTGCTGGGTCATTAATGGCATTATAGAACCTCACTCATGATATGTGAGGTGTGGTAGATGTCATGTCCACTTCAAAGTACATGTTCTAGTGCAAATCTGGTGAACTCCAAGCTTTTAAGTGTGAAGTCTGTGTTGGGTAAATGAGTAGAAACTATAACACAACTAAGATCAGTGGGCACATATATACATAGTTGGCTTGGCAGCTGAATGCTTACAAAGTGGCATCCTGCCTTACAGATTTGAGATTCTCTGAAGGAGGTCAGCAAGCAGGTGGTTAAGGGTGGCCTGGCTGTTACAGATTAAGTGGATTTCCAGAAGGCTTCAAAAGGTACTTTGATGGTTTAGTTGAAAAGCAGAAACAAGGTGGGAGTGAACGATCACCTGGAGTGGAGGGAGGTCATCAGTGAAGTTCTGTGATTTTGCTGGGACTGGTGCTGGTCAGTGTATTTGTAAATAATGCATGTAAGGTATGAGGATGGAGGTTAGGAGGTATACTGAGGATGTGAAGTATACTGAGGATGTGAGGCATTGCAGAAGATCCTTGTAAGTCTGTGTGACTGATTAGTAAAATTAGAGAAGAAATTCTATTCAGATTGAAGAGATACACATGGTGAAAATTTTTCTGACTCCCCATAAGAAATGATGAAGATTGACCATCACCACTTGGCAGTGAGATCTTAGGGCTATGAAGGAGTTTCATGAAAGGCTAGTTCAGTGCTCACTAATGACCAAAAGCAAAACCAGATGTTATAAACCATGAGGAAAATAATAACAAAACAGTATTATTATGCTACTTTGGAAACCCGTTGTTTGTGTGCATCTTAAGCACTGCATGAAATTCTGGTTCTCTCACCTCAGAAGACTACAGTAGAACTGGGAAAAAAAAGTCAGAAAGGCAGCAAGGTTGATTGCAGATTGGGAATCAACTCTGTATGATTTTATGTCCAAGTAAGTGGGGACTGCAATCTGTCGTGTAGATGGGTTGGGAGAGGTCTGCAGAATTGTGAATCTCACTACAGGGATGGATAGGAATTAAATGTTTACCTTTTTCCCCACACAAGAAATAAGGAGCATCAAACAAAGCTACGGGGGTCATATTCAGGACAGATAAAAGGTACCTCTGTAGAGGTTCTCACAGGAGAACACATGCTAGGAGTTAACATGGATCAAAGGGACATTAGACAAGTACATAGAAAAGAGGACTCTTGATCTTTATAGGAACTATAACCAAGATCATGAAGCCTTCGGTGAAAAATAAGCAGAGGCTGCAAGAACGTTGATGGAAGAAGTGTGACATTTGCTTCTTCTGTTCTTATTCGTTCTTATACATGGACTTAATGTTCCTCTGCTATAGAAGGACTAGGATGTTTTCAAGCACAGAGCAAGCAGTTGGAACAGAGATGGGATAAATGAGCTCCTTTCTGTCTCTGTTCTTCTACTGATGGAGACAGTTGTTTGGATTAGGTAGTAGAGGAACCTGTAGCATTTGAAAAGTACCCTGACAGTGACCTCTCCTGAGAATATCTAGTTGAAGTAGCCTGCTGAGATGCAAGTGGAATACTTAAGGGGTACTTATAGGAAAGACAGAGAAAGAAAGACTTTTTACCAGGGCTCATAGAGACAAGTCAGGGGGTAATAGTTTTAAACTGAAAGAGGGTAGATTTAGATTTGATTTAAGGAAGAGATTTTTTAGGATAAGGGAGGTGTGACACAGGAACAGATTGCCCAGATGGATGCCCCATCTCTGGAAGAGTTCAAGGCCAGGTTAGATGGGGCTTTGAGCAACCCAGTCAAGTGAAAGATGTCCCTGCCTATGGCAGGGGGTTGGAACTTGATGATCTTTAAGAGGTTCTATTCACTCCAAGCCATTCTATGAATATGAATGAGGAGAATCTGCTGAGTGTGTGTTCTATTAGCCCTGCAAACTCTTGAGCATGTAAAAGACACAGACATTCCTTTGACAGCAAGGCTGGCAGAGGAGTGTACTGGGGAATGTAAATTTAGGTGAGATAAAAGTGTGAGTTAGCTTCTAGATATTTGTGCTTTTATGTCCTGAAGAACCTATATAAGGTTTAGCACAGAAACACTAAGAAAGCTTTTTGTTTGGTTTTGTGTCATCTTATGTCTTAAAAGAAACAAAACAAAAGAGAAAAACTGTCAATCCCTCTAAAGAAATTACAGCAAAGAAGCACTCAGCACTGTGTAATGCCCTTCATGGCTAGTACTGAAGAAACTGGGAACTGTTGCTTACCATTAATTGGATACAACTCTAAGACGCCTCCAATATCTTCTCCAAGTCCTAGCAGTTTGAGAATAGTTATGTGGCGCAGACCTGTGAAGGAAATACAGAAGGTTGTGAGTCAGACCAGATCTTTCTGTTCATCCTTGGGCAGATTTCAGTTTCATCAGCCAGGTCTGTGCTTGCTAAATTAGGGCCCAGTCTCAGCCAGCCCTCTAGAAGGAAGAGTTACTGATTTCTGTGGAGTCTCTGCCAGTCACATCACCTGTCTCAAACACAGGGATGAACTGGTGTGTTGCATGAATCATGAATCAGTTGCATAAAAGCAGTTGCTGGTGTCCCAAGGACAGCAGTGTGGTGCTGTGGTTCTGTAGCATAGGGATACAAGCATCAGATATGCCAGTAAATTGCAGAGGCCATTCTCCAAATCCGTAATGTTTCTGCACTGTTTTGTTCACTAGTAAAGCTTTTACTTGTCATACACACTGCAACAAATTATTTAGAGGCAATATAATCTATCCCAGTTAAACTCTGAGTGAGGGGAAATAGCTTATGACAGGTACTCACTTCTTTCATTTGTGCTGCACAGAGGCTTGGACTGTTGCCTCTGCTTTGAAGAAAGACCTTAGGGATGGCAGAAACTGCTCATGTAAAATGCATCTGTACAATCTAAAAAATCTTTGATGTAACTGTTTTACAACTTGGAAGTAAGATGCTTGGAAACATACCACTTAGTTAAAACTCATGTTGACAAAGGCTTTAGAAACTCACTGGATCTCCTTCAAGCTGTCCCTAAAAGGGTGGGGATAATAACTGTTTTGGTTACATTCCATTCTTCAGAAAGCATTTTACAGTGGTCCATGTTGCAGTTTACTTTGGTAGTTACGAAATGAGATGACGCTGATGCTCTGAATGAAAGCCAGGTGACTATGAATGAACAATGATACTATGTAGATCTCCCTTCAGGTGTAATTGGAATGTAGTGATATAGCAGCTGTTGAATGGAACCTGTTTCATTCTACTGTGGGAGTCAAGTCTACACCCTGTATGGTACTGGCATTTCTAGGAACTTAATGAGTAAGTCTCTCTGCGCTTCATTATGAAAAGACAGAAGAGTGTTTCTGGGTCTTGCTCTTAGTTGCCTGCTGGAGGAGCCCATGTCTCTCCACTGACTATGTAGTTGGATCATTAAGTACCTACTTATGGGTCTGGGAGGGCCTTTATTGGATTAAAGTGGCTTCCATTAATATTTTTACCTGTTTGGGCAATGAAGCAGCAAGGAAAAGAAAAAAAACCCTGTATGTCCATACATCTCTCTGATACCTGGCCCAGTTCTGAGCTGGATGTTACAGGATCTGCCCTTCCCAAAGCATTTTATTTATGTTGTTCATTTGTGCAGTACAAAAAAGAAAATACTACTGTTCTCCTGAAGTACAAGCCTGGAGAGAAGCTTTGGAGCACTAGCATTTTCTGCCTCACACAAATGATTCCATGGAACACTTTGTTTAGCTGTCGGTGTGCTGTACTACCTGCTTAACAAACCTTTTCTGTTTGAATTTGGAGGAAACTTTTCAGTTATCAGACTCCTCAGACTGTCTATGTTCAGACTTCAGCGATGGAATGCATCACATCATCAGGAAGGATGTGGTTTGGGGGAGCAAGAATATAATTTCTTTTGACTCACCAAAATTGCAGGCTTGTCCACTGAGAGCAGCAAGCTGCTGGGAATAAGCCCAATCTTCATCACTGGGAGCAGAGATCACTACCAGCCTCCTTCTCCATCTGAACCTGAAAAGAGAGTGACAGGGCGTGGTCATGACATGTGACTCAAATTGTCTCAGCATTTTCATTTGCTGTAGGCTGACATGTCATACCTCTCACGACTTGTCAGTAACAGCTGGATGGGAAATATTCCCAGTTCTGTCTGTCACTGGGAGAAGGTAAAGCTTGGTTTGAATTTTGTAATTCCAAAACTTTCATAGAAACACCTGCAGTGCCACTGCTTCACCAAACAAACATTTCAAAGCTCACAGTCTTTGCTCAAAGCCCCCTTCAGTAGTTACAGCAATGCAGAGAAGTGTGTATTTAAGAGAGAAAGATTCCTGTGGAATTCCTCACTAGACATTTAGCTTTTACGTCAGTCACCACTGCTGGAACTGCACAGTTATTTTGCAGTTCAAGGGCTGTCTGAGAATTAGGGTGTATCTTCATTTCAGACATAACTCATACTTCTGTGTAAATAATCACTGACCTCCTTTTTTTTCCTGTACCACATTTGCTCCAAATACCTTTAACAGGGCTTTAAATCTGAGCTTGCTTATAAGTATGTGGTTGTGTGAGCCTATGGCTATGTAAGGCATGCATGGGGCAATAAGATAAACCTTGAAATATTTCTTTAGTAGGGGCTGCACCATCTAACAAAGATTTTGCACAAAAAGGTCCTTCCATTTTCCTGTCAAGGAAAGGCAGTGCCATAAGGACACTTGAAACCTTTAAAAATTCTAACTCTAGGGGATTTAAATACTCCCTCAACAACTTCTTTTTTGAATATAGATACTTCTCCACTTAACCTAAAGAAAACAGATTTATAGGAATTTGCAAAGCTGCAGAGATATTTTTATAGCAGGAAATGATCTTTTAAATGGATGCAGATGTTACTCCGTTATAATAATAGCCTACTTTTCTGCAGCACCATGTGAAGATCTCAAAATAAGGGATAATGCAATGGGTCAATTCTACTTCACTTGAGAGAAGCTGAAGATATGGTGAAACTTGCTCAGTCACAGAATAAGTTGTTAAAAGAACAGTGTATACTGATGTCTTTGTCTTGTTGATTGATACTTATATGTATTTTTACAAATAAAAATGAAATCCTTGAAAAGCAAACCACCCCCATTTTAATCTTTCCCAGGAGGAACAGCAAAGACGTGTGTGTGTACAGTTATGTGAACAGGAATGAGAAGCATTAAGAATCACACATGTGATGTGAAGGAAAGGAGGGAAATTTTGTGTCATTATTCTAAAAATGTGTAACAAAATAATCTTTGTGATATTTTGTATAGAAAAGCACCTGGCCACATATGAACAGTGACTGAGAACGTAGATGTTGGATCATATTTTGCCTGGGGCAAAACTGTGAGTTTCTCTGAGATGGTCTTAAATTGCTTCCTATTTTTTTAATTATCTCCTTCAGCGATGCACAGAGCCAAAAAGTGTTGAAAGCCACTCAAGCTATTTATTCCCTCACTCCAGGCAATCTGTATACTTGGTGTGCTTGTCTGGGCCTATGTTTTACTGAGAAATTAATTCAGTTGGTCTGTCACAGCTGCTGCTTCACCAACACTAACATACAGACTGATGCCTTATTTCTGACATCAGAAGCCATGGACCAATACTCCTGACAAATCTGCCATGCCTTTCCTGTGTACATCCTTTCTTCCTCTTCTAGCTGTTTTGCATTCTGTTCTGATTTGTGAGCCCAGAGAGCAGTACAGGCAGTGTTGTCCCCACTGTTACAGGAGACCTCCCTCCCAAACTCAAGGTCCTCCTCCTTACACATGTGGATTTTAAGCATTACTCAAGCCGGCTCTGGCTCTCATGGTCTCCTTTCATGCCAGCCAGGCTTCTTAAGAACAATATTTGCATTATTATAACTGACCTCTCCAATGAGCAACACCAGGGAGATGATGCCAGGGCTCTTGTTCAACTGGGAACATAACCTTGGACAAAGCTGGAATGAATCTTGCTGGGAATCTGACCAGTTAATGTTGCTAGAGAAGTCTACCCAATATTTAAAGCCTGATGCTTCTTTCACAGGCAACAAATGCATTCTGTGCAGTGCAAGTTCTGTTTATAGATGCAACATTCTGTATTTTTTGGACCTGTTTTTCTAATGTGTGTTTATTGCTAGGGCGATTTCCAAGCAAAGAAGGATTTGGGGCCCATCCCTTTCCAGAATACAAGCCTCTTTCTTGTGTTGATCAGCTGTTTCCAAACTGTGGTTCTTCTTGGTGGTCTTGGGGATGAATCACTGAGACCTAAACAGGAGGTGGTGAGGTGGGTGGGGTGGATCTTGTTAAAGGTTCCCTTTCTGTTGAAGTGGCCATAGAATTTTAAAATGTTTATGAACCAACAACCTATTCATTTACTTGTTGCTCCTTTCCTCCCTCATCAGAATCCAATGTGCTGCCTTAGTTATTTTTAAAGCCATCTGGCATTAATGGTGTATTCCCACGGATTCCAACAGTATGTAAGGAGGATGCAGCTGTAACAGGTAAAGCCTACCTAGAGTGATAGGTGATAATTTCATGTAAATTATCCTGTGACAGAGAGGGCTGTAGCTGCACAGCTCTTCTGTGGATCTGAATTCCCACAGTCCAGACATATTTATTGCCTAGAATTTAGGTCTCACAAGTAGAGCAATAATATGGCATATAGAGATTGCATAAACAAAACTCTCTTTCTGCAAAAGGTCTCTCAAACATTTTGCAAGAGACATCTGTCAGACCTTTAATAATATGCATGACTAATACTGGCCAAGACCAACTGTTATCTCAAGCAGGATAAAAAGGAAGTTACAGAGAATTAATTGCTGATTTGAAGTACATGGAAGGGATTAGAATGGGATTAATGAGACTGGGATGGTTGATGATCGAAACACATAAACACTGTGCTTCATACTTTCAAAGCACTGAGCTAACATCTGTGAATTAATCCTTATTTGCTCTTCTAATGTAAATCAGTGTTATCATCTCCATGTCATGATGGGAGGAACTGAGGTACTGAAAGTCAGTGTCCAAAGAAGGTGCAGTCAGTCAGGAAACATCCTTCTTGACTTCCGGTATTCTGTGCAAGACTGCATTCGGTTCTGGCTGTGTCTCTCTATTTGCTTAACACTGGAAATACTGAGTAATTTATATTTAAAAATCACAGAAATAGTTGTATGGGTATTTTTCCTGTAAAACAATAATCAGTAGAACTAGCAGCAGATAAGAACAGAAGATAATACCTGGATAAGAAGCTCTCAAGGGATTGTTTCTTATCTTCTTTGCAGACGATGCCCTCTTTTTTCTGTCTTTCCATGTCTTTAATTCGTGACTGGAAGGTGTCAATCAAATCAAACACAGACTTCATTGCTATGGGTACTTCATAGTATTGCTGTTAAGAAAAAAAAACAGATGAATATAAGGATGCTCATATTAGCAGCCTTTCTGCATGCATCACAGCACCATAGGAATATAGAGATTTAAGTAGTCCTATTTACACACAGGTAACAAAGCTTAAAACAAGTTAGAAACCATGGAAAATATTATTGCTTTTGCAGTCAGACTGCCCTTTGGAAGTGGCATATTTTCAGTATTTGCCCAATGTGATAAGGCCAGGACATTGCAGGCAAAAAATTATTATTATATTCTTCTGTCAGGCCATTCAACTAGAGGATTGTCCATATGCACTGTGCTGGCATCCCTTTGAGTGGCCAAACTGCATGCTTTAGAATGCTGGGTACTACATTAAAACCCCTGTCAGCTGGGGGTCCTGTTTCTCACCATTCCAGCAGAAATCCACAATTCCTGAAATCCCCTAAGCACAGAAAATGAAGATAGCTACAAAATTCCTGAAAATTTCTTGCTGCTCTTTTTCTTCTCTCCCAACAATGACCAAGTCCAGCATCGGTCTCTTATGTACCTCATGTAAAAGGCTGCAATGTAATTTCCTGAAAATTATTTTTTTTCATATTATTTCAATGCCTTTTCTTTGAAGAGTTGAAACCTCACCTTGAC
Source organism: Manacus vitellinus (assembly GCF_001715985.3). Taxonomy (NCBI): domain Eukaryota; kingdom Metazoa; phylum Chordata; class Aves; order Passeriformes; family Pipridae; genus Manacus; species Manacus vitellinus. The sequence continues at coordinate 3,935,110 of NW_021940122.1, forward strand.
CTTCATGTCAATGTCTGTAAGCACCATGAAAAAGTCATTGTAGGTCATCCCATATTCTTTCCTCAACTCGCTGATGAGCTGCTGGTCCACAAGGTCTTCATCCTCTATCACTTTCATGGGCTTTTCATTATCTTAATGTGAGACAAAGGAGAAATAAAAATAGTTGTGGAATCACACAGCACTCTGCCTTTAATTTCAAACTTGAAAGAAAGGGGAAAATTAATTTCCCAGAAGCCTTCTTCCTGCTGCATAGTCAAGATATTAAAAACCATCAGTATGGTATTATGACTTTTAACTGTCCAGTTTTCAGTCCCAATGTTCTTTGAAAATCAGTCTATCTTAGGGCACGTGCACTTCAATATTTAACATTTCTTCATTCTTTTGAAAAATCTTCCTTTTTCCTGGAAAGATCTTTTAGATTTCTTTGGTATTATCTCATTCATGTATATGCATGTACTAATCATTTCACCAGCTTCTGAAATGCAGCCATTTCTGGAAAAGACAGTAGAAATTTTGGCAATGTGCACCATGTGCAAATGAAACAGCATGGATAATTTAGGTCAGTAAAATATAGCTAGAACAGCTTGAGGTTGGCCAGGGCACTAGAGTTAACCTTGCCAGTCTTAAAAAAATTACATGCAAAGTTTAGTGACTACAAGAAATCAGAAACTGTTTAATGTGTTTTGAATGCTGCAGTCTTAAGAGCACACTTCTCTATAGACCCTGCTTTGGCACTCCCTTCTCCATCTGTGTGCTGATGTCTTTCCTATTCTAGCACCCTGACAGACCAAACCTTAATTCTGAGAACGTTTTGTACCTAGTCAGTGCTCCACCCCAGGAAAACATTCCTAAACATTTGAAGAGAAAAAGACCTCTGAAGACAGAGATTTGAAGACAAGCCTGTGGAGGTACTGAGGTTCCTTACTTCCCGTGGAACCGGGGTGTATTGGGGTCATGTCCTGAAAGCCTCCCTGTCATCAGCTCAGCCTCAGCTCCAGCATCCAGCACAGTCCTATATAACTGCAACAGTGCTGGAACAAGCCTCTGTATGCAACCGTGGGCCTGGAAAACTAGAGACAAACTAAATCACACACGAAGGGAAATGTCACCTGGGCACCCAAGAGCTCCCGGCAAACATTACTTGTCTATACCCTATGACACCACTATGAGTATTATTATTCATAGTCTCAGAAATCCCAGCCATGGCTTAAGTGACCTGCCTGAAGTCAGAGACATGAGAGGTGATCAAGAGGTAAAATCCAGAGGTACAACTTGCTAGTCCCCCGCTCCATAATTATTCACCAGAAAATAGAGATGAGATTGATTATCCAAGTTGATCACACAGCAACAGAAAATAATTGATGCATTATACAACAAAGCATTCTAACTAATTTTTTAAACATCCATAGCCTTTAAGGCTGTTTCAAAATTTGCCGTAGGTCCAATCTGTGTATAGACTGAAAGAAACTTCTGAATTAAAATTTTGGGAAAATATCTGAATCAGAATCTGACCTTTAGGTTTCACACTTTGAACCCTCTTCTTACAGAATAAAAGCCAAGCCAGCAAATGTTAAAATTTGGTTATACTAATCAAGCTATAGATGTAATATATATGTTTTTTTATGGATATATGTACCTCAGTTGAAAGTTTTGTAAAGAATTAACAGGCAATGTTATCAATTTCCCATTGGGTGGGTTGCTGCATATGCTAGTTGGTTATTCACTTCATAAAACATATGTAAATCATGTATCAATGCTTCATAAGCGAGGTTTACATGTTACTAATGGCAAGCATGACCATTAAAACACAGACCAAAGAATCATATTTAAAAGCAAAAATTATCTCATTGGCCTAGATGGAGGTAGAATAGTGCAAAAATTGTTATTGTGAAATTTGATGTACAGCAGTACCTTAGACCAACCAACCCATGGCATTCTTCTGCTTTATACTCTAGATAACAGTATGAAGTTAGCACTTTAGAGTTTCGTTGTTGGGAGATCTTCTTTCAAAACTTATGATAAAAAGAAGAAAATTAAATTACAGAGTGTGATGCAGAAAAACGTTTCAAGGAAAAAAATAATGCCACAAAGGCTGGCCTGCCTTCCAAACTTGGAAGTGATTTCTATGGAGAAAAAAAAAATAATTTAATCTAATTGCCTCTTTCCAATTCACTACTTGTCCCTGACCTCAACCTCATCTGGGTTCAGCATGACAAACCACAGGAGTTGAGACTGTCTGCTGCTACCTGCAAAATTCTCACTCCCTTTGCTTTTTCTAGAAAGGTCATTGAAAGAGTGTGGAAATGTTTCTCCATATATCTTTGGCAGCTAGACAGGCTGGGAAGATGAGTTACTGTTTAGAAGTGACACTCAGCTTTTGTGTCATTCCAGTGGGAAACTGGGAAATACTCTTTGGTTTCACTATGAGCTGATCTTGGCCAGTGTCAATGAGCTCTTTCATTCACTAGTTCTAAATGTGTTTGAAATTTCAAGTGAAAAGTCTTTTCTGTGGACTTTTTTGTTGTTGTCTGTTTGTATTGCAATCCAAGATGCAGCACTCCGAGCTGACCTCATCATGCTGGGTGCTCAGGCTTCTCACTATAGCATGCATGCTGTGAACAAAACGTTTCTTAGGAGAAACTTTTGCTGCCTCTGGTGGTGACAGAGAGTGAGTCTTGAAGACGCCATGCAAACAGGAAGGGTAGGGGAGAAGGAGAGGTAGAACAGAAAGGTGTTTGTATTATTTGAACTTTCTAAAAAGCTCAGGATTTGGTGTTTTGAGCAGCACTGTAAGATGAACTTCATGTAAGGCTTAACCTATACCCCTCTAAGTTTCCTGAATTTCTTGAACAATATAATTTCTTCTGTGAGAATTCAGCTGTTATATACACTCATGTGGTTTGGGGAAAGTTTGGATGTAGGTTAAGTTTGGAACTGAAAGAGTATGGTCTATGTCAGAGTGAATATCTGTTTATTAGCCAGACTAGAAGCTAAATATAACCCTAAGCAGTCCACTGACAGGCAGATGGGTCTAGGTACACAAAAAGTGTCCTTGAGTAACCTTGGCCTGATGTGGAAAATCCTGTACTGCTCCCGATTTGTCATGGAGGTGCACAAATGGACAGTCTGGCAGGATTTGTTACTCACTGTCATTCAGGAACACAAGGCTAGGTCCCCTGTTAGGTCCTGTCCCTCTGAGAGTAGCAGAGGCACAGCTGGAAGCCAGACATAAATCTGTGATCTTCTGGCCAGTTATATGCCCAACCTGCAACACCCTGGAGCTGGTGTGGTCCTGAGCTTTCTGTTCTGTCACACATCTCTCCCCAAAGTTTGGTAAAACCAGATGAACTTTGAGGGGAAAGCTGTGGTGCACTTATAAGCAAAACTAACAGCTTTTATTCTATTTGTAGAATAGAATTCTAGAATATTTGTATTTCTTCAGCTTCATCCAGCAAAGCATTCACAGTGCTGTTAACTTTTAGATGCAGACAGCAATGAAATATTGCACATGATTCAAGAGACAGCTAAGCTTAAGTGCTTTGCTGGACTGGGACCCGAAATCTTTGTCCAAACATTATTATTATGATAGGAATGGTTTTCACTGGCTTTGGTGAGTGCTTCCCCAGGACCTGAACACTGAGAGCAGTTGTTTCAAAGCTGCCTAAGAGAAATGGATCCCCAGTGTCACCTGTCTATATGGGAACTCTATATGTAAAGAAAGTGGCACGAAATATGTCTGAATGAGCTACTTTGCAGGTCCTGCGCAGTCTGATTATAGTGCCTCCAAAACCTCTGGCTCCAATGAGATGAACCTCTTTACAATAGCCAGCAATATAGCAGTCACAGTGATGGGTATCTTTTTTCACAGGGAAAGAGAGGTGATAGGGCTTCAAATGGTAAATCTTTAAATATCAAGTATGCTGATGCAAATTTTTAAGGTTGTCCATACCTAGAGGCTGTGGTTGAAATCTTCTAAAAATAATACCTGTTTACCAAAACAGAGAGGAAAATACACCTGGACCTCTCCTTGCTGTGGGGGCTGATCTTGCAAAAGAAAGGAACTCATGGCAAAGGTTCTAACTATCACCCTACTCTGTCCTGGGTTTAACTAGTGTACGCCTCTGAAGAATAAAGAATTCCAGGACCCTGTGAGGAGTACAAAGGCATGAGAAAATATTATATGGCAGTGGGGAGATAATGATGTTGAACTTCAAAATGGGATTAACTTGGGCCAATTTTTTAATATACCCTCAAACAATTCCCTTCAGTGTTTCCTACCCCCAATCTTCTCTCCTTCATGACAACAGTCAGTTTCTTTAAGTATCTAGCCACCTATGGCTGATGTCTTGCAAAAACCAAGGGCAGGAAGGCATTGTATTAGTGCAGTCTTTAAGTTGGACAGTGTGGTTGGTATTCAGGATATTGGTAGAACTCAGCCTAATTTCCTCTTTCTGTCCCATGCCCTAATCTCATTTTTTTTCCACCTTTTCACTGTTCCACTGTTTTACTGGCTTTAAGAATTCCCACAAAGAAAGCTGAAGGTGCTCAAGTTACAGCACTGGAAACCTAACCATGGAAAATACCAGAGACACTTATGTAAATATAACAGGGAGGTAGTTAGCATGGAAGGAGGAGGAATGGGTTTGAAAGTCAACTGGACCACAGCAACAGATCCTGCTTAGATTTTGACCCAAGCTGGGTCTTCCTTTGTTGTCTATATTGTGCCCATGAGATGTAAAGAAATCATTAAAAAAAAAAAAAAGAACCTAGCTGGAAGTGGTCAATTTTCATGCTGCTGTTGTTCATGGTGCCAAAAATTGTAATGACTGAGATCTTCCTCGTTGCCATCTTGCAGAAGCTCTCCAGATACTCGTCTCGCTGCTGTACGTACATGGTGTTGTCCGCCTTGGGGGTTGTGATCAGCTGGTTGGTGGCAGAGATAAAAGCTTGTTTAGTATAAGGAATGAAGCAGATGAGTATTTTACTGAAGGAGAAATAGTCACTGTTTGCAAATTGGGCTCTCTTTCTCATAAAGCTGTTATTTATTTTGCCTTCAGGCCCAGGCCTAACCCAAAGGTGTTCAGTCAGCCACAGGAAAACTTTTGGCAGCATGTCTAGCTGGTTGCATAAGCTCCTCCACTGTCTCTCCACAATTCTGGTAGAAGAAAGCATTGGATTTTACAGAACACCGTATGCTTTCCTATTATCCGTTGCCCTACCAGTCCTACCAGGTCCCCCTCACAGCCTTCAGTGGTGCCATGAATCTAGGATTCCTGTTACTCACTCACAGTGGGAGCGCTGGGAACATGGCAGCTGCTCTGGCCTTATCCCATGGTCCAGGCAGGGCTCCCAGTGGCTATTTTGTCTGTCAAGGGGTGAGTGAATAGGGCTACATGAATACTTATGTAACTGATGGCCATATAAGAAGACCTTGAAGACTTGCTAAGGCCACTGTGATCTCATCTGAAAATGGCTGATTTAGCTTTTGTTTGTTCTAAGCCATTTTGATGTCTTTTGGGACTTATATTTGCTAGAAGACACAGCTAGGGGGGGAGAGGAAGAAGAGGAATAATTACAACAACAAAAGTATAAAAACTCTATATGGTTTGTAGTACTTATTTCAAAGCCTTCTAAGAATTGCAAAGATTTAACTTATAAAAAATTTAAAGCACGTGACTTAGATCCTTCATCAGCGACTGGGATGCAAAATATTCCAGGGAAGGTGTGCATGTGTAACACCATTTGGTGGTCCTATGCAGCAGTTTCCAGCAGAAGGCGGCTAGGGATGCTGCAGATCTAGCAATGTAATCCTTCTGTGAATCCTTGCAGTGAACTGCAATCAACCACCTGCCACTGATCCCCCAAACATAAAGGGAGCTGGAATCTGGATCCAAATTTTATGGTTTAAGGTCACAAATAATCACCAGAATCCTTCAATTGCAAACTTATGCTTTAGTCTGTAACAGGTGGAATCATTTTCTAGCTGCCTTCTGAAGTTTGTAGGGCCTGGAGGTTAATTTTTATGATACACTCTTTATAAATCCAATTCATCAATTTACTGAAATGTAAAATATATTTCTGGCCTTAAAAGATCTGTCTCTCATTTATGCAAAGGCCCCTGGCACGACTACAACACTAGAACATGAAGGTGAATGAGAGTCAGACACAAAGAGGATTTGATTTCTGGGCTATAGCATGTAGCACGTTGCTTTTAAATGGCATAGAAATGCTTAAATGGAACTAAAAAGGGTCATGAAAAGGATTTGAGGACTGAGATCAAAACCAGACCATGGGTTTTGTATTGTCCTCCTAGTTTTGGAGGTCATAAGCTGGAAAGCAGAGGCAGGCCTGAATTTGATCTGCTTCATCAAACCTTGTAGAACAAAGCAGGGATCATTTAAGAGGCAAAGCAAACTGCAAATCAAAGCTTTGTGCCAGGACTGTTTTAACCCAGGCATTATATACGCTATATCTATCTGTGTTTGCATTGTAGAATCACAGAATGGTTTGGGTTGGAAGGGACCTTCAAGATCCCCGAATTCCAACCCCTCTGCCATGGGCAGGGGCACCTTCCATTAAACTAGGTTTCTCAAAACCCCATCCAGCCTAGCCTTGAACACTTCCAGGGTTGGGGTATCCACAGCTTCCACTCTCTCTTTTCTTTATACGCTCCCTTTAGGTACTGGGAGGCTGCTATATAAACTGTCAGTCTGCATTTCATCACCACAGGGAAATAAACAAAGAACCCAAACTCACTAAGCCAGAATTTCTCAACATTAGTAAGACTGCAATAAAAGCTCCATTATAGAGAGATGGGGCTACAGGACTCAAAATCGATACCTTTTTTTTTTTAGTTTCTGCACCTGGGACCTATATTTGTCATTACTTGAACTTAACCCAGAATAGCTTTCAAAAATCTGGATGTTTGAAATTCACACTGAAATCTTAAATCCTTAATGATCTAGAATTTAAAAACCCATGTCCCTCTCAAAAGACCTTTGGAAAAGGACTGAAGCAATGTCCTTGGGAACCAGTCTATTAAGGCATCTGAAAGATGCAAAAGCAAGAGGGAAAAAATTGCTTAGACACACTTCTGCAGCAGTGTGGCTTAAGTCTCCAGGGGAGGGTTTAAAGACTCATGAATGATAGAGTTCATCTAACTGGAGGGACTGACCCTAATGGAACAGAGCAGTTTGATAGGAAGGGATGCAAATAGGCATATGTGTGGGTTCAAAGAATCTTGAGAAGTTCTCTTTTTTCCACATGTTCCATTCATGGCAAAGAGATAGTAGAGTTCAGCCACTGCTTTTACTAATAACCAAATCAAACCTATTCACCAAGGCTGAGGATGATTTTAGGTTCTGGAAAAGTGAAGTGCAGCGTGGCATAGTCATGTGTCTTCAGTGAGTTTTGGCCTGACAACCTGAGATTGTGCAACTCTTTTCTTGGAGATCCAGCTGAGAAGTAGCCTAGTATCAGAAGGTTCAAATTTCAGACAACCCTTTAAGTTGCCAGGACTGTGGTGGTGTAATGAATTAGCAGCCTGACATCTGTGAGCTCTGCTTTTGGCTCTTTTTTTCCAAGTTTGTTTTTATTTGTCCTGATGCTACACATATTCTTGAAAGTCACAACATTGAGACCAAATGTCAAAGATCCCAACTTCTGCATAATTTCTCGAGCTTTTCATTTGGCTAAATATTATTTAACAAGTAACTAAGAGATATTATTTGCAAAATTTAGTCAAGTTCAAATTTTTCAAATATATGGTTTTTTTCCACTTCCAGTGCTAGCCCTACAGCTGGAAGAATGGAGGGGAGGAGAAGAAAGTTGCCTTCTGTTCAGGTCCATGAATCATCAGCAGAATAATTAATTAAATTCCAGAGGTTGGAATCTTAACTTGGCATCTTAGCTTGGCATTTTAGCTATTTGTATTGGAATATGGAGCATGAAAGTCAAAGGTGTGTTTTGACACTGACTATCAGACAATAACTGTGAAACAGGCCAGCTTGCAGTAGAATAATTGCAAAAATAATCAGCTTCCACAATAATATTTTTAAATAACTGTTTATCGAAGTGTACCCTTCAGGATATGTCCCATCTGCCAGAAAAAACATTTCTATTACAACTAGAACTGTTTCCTGTCCCAGGTGAAGTGGTTTTTATGATAAGTAGTTGGAAAAACATACAGCACTATTAAACCCAGGGACAAGTAACTCCAGATCACGCTGAAGTTCTCAGACCTGAAAACTTATTATAGTGTTATTGTTTAATAAAAACGGCAGGAGAACAAAACCAAACCAAAATAAATTCTGCACAGGACCTCTGAAGATGTCTGGGAGATTTGAATGCCAAATTCCCATTAGATCTTAATCCCAAGTTCCCCATCCCTCAGGGCATCTGATCACAAGCCTTTGTGCATATCTTCAGTCAGACATGCACTAGTATTGCCAAAACACCTGGCTTGCTTCCAGTTTTAGGACACCAGCACCAATATGAAGCAGGTGTGCCAGCTGGCAGGACATGCTGAGCATTGAAATGTGGTAACATTGGCAAGTTCCCTAAAGTGGTGAATGGGTGTAATCCACACTGGAACCTCATTTTATTGATCATACTGATACAGATCCTGACACCTACATATCCACTGGAAATAAGATAATCTGATGGCTATATGGTGGCTCATGGAGGTGACTGGGAAGAGGTTTTAGTTTAATTTTTGGTTGCTGCCTATAAGATTTCCAATATGAGTCTGCAAAACCTTCCATGTTGAATATGGTTGTTTGGGTCTAGAAATTTTACCGCTTGAACAAAAGCACCAAAAAGAGTAATATAAAACCACCATAAACTTACAGTTCCACATATTCCTGCCAGGAGGGAGATATGACTTCATTTAGGTAATAAGATTCAGATGAACAAGTTACTTACAATGAGCCGCCTTTTGCCTTCAAAATATTCCAGGAGGTTGGTTGCTGATTTTCTGGGAGGCTGTAGGAAAGGCTTCTTATTGGGCTTGGGAAAATCCTCATTTTCAGTCCTGCTCCCCTTCTTATTCTTCTTGCTGCGGTCTTTGTCCTGCTTGCTCTTTTTCTCAGCTTTGTCCTTCTTGGACTGCTTTTCACTCTTCTGCTGCTTGTCAGGTCTGTCCTTCTTCTTCTTCTTCTCAGGTTTATCCATTCGCTCATGCTTCTTTGATTCTTTTCCTTTCTTTGGGGGAATATTTCCCACTGCAAACTGTTCCTCTAAATGGGAACTAGCAGGCTTGCTCGGGTCATATTTATCCTCATATTCATTACTCAGTATCTTTTCTTGGGCCTTCTTTTTTGGTGGTTTAGTCTTAACTGGTTTGTGTTGCCCTGGTGTGACATTCAGGTCCCTATGGTTATAGTCCTTTCTATCTGTTCTGTTATCTTTAAATCTGCCCACATTTGCCTTTGTATAGTGCACTGAGGGAGCTGTTGGGACTTCTGTGAAACTGTCATAGCGGGCAGCTTTGTTTGGTTTCCGTGTGGCTGCCTGTTGTTTCTCCGACTGTCCGCGCTGACGGTCCCTGCGGTTTGCTTTCCACACAGGAGAGTAGAAGTCCTCAGAGGCTGTGACTCGTGGAGTGGTGGCATCAGGGGCTACTGGCAGCCTGTGGTACTCTGTGGTGGAATGTGACTTTGTGGTCCAGGTCCTCTGTGTGGTGGGGAGGGATGTAGTTGTTGTAGACCGGCTTGCTGTTGTCACTGCACGGGTGGTGGCACGAGTAGTTGTGGTGGTGGGAGGGAGAGTAGTGGTCCTTACTGTAGGCAGAGGAGTGGCCACTGTGGTTGTCATTGGTTTCCTCACTGTTTTGATCCTTATTGGCTGATTATTGTTCTTCCTTGGCTCCTCCTTCCTTGCTGACACCTGGGCATGTTCACCACCAGGGGTAGGCTGAGTGCTGCCCCCATTATTGCCTTCCTCAACCACTTGCCCCTCTACCCCAGCTGCTTTGCAAGTCTGAATGAAGCCCTTCTGCCTCATCTTCTCAATTTTTCTTATGGGGTTCTGATCAATGACTTCATACATGGCCTCTAGCCTGACTGGATAAGGATACCTTTCCTCTACCTGCAGAGTTTTCTTCAACAGTACCATGCCAAATTTCCCTTTCTCCAGTTTCAGAAAGCTCATGAGCTTAGGGATGAGGGCAGGATCTAGTGGCTGTTCCAGGATTTTTCCTTCATTGGTTATCCTTCTGACTTTTCCCCCTTCTTCCCCTTCTTCATGGAACAACACAATCTGCTGGATGTGCCTCTCGGCCAGTTCACAGTAAACATCATTTTTCAGCAGGCTCATCATGAGCCGGTAGTAGCCCTCAGAGGCATGGGGGGCAGAAATGACCCACACCCGATTTTTCCCTGCAAAGCTGGCCAGGACATTGGGAGAACTTGACCCTGAAGGGAAACGTACCACTCGTGACTGTGAGGCAGAGGATATCCCTTCGTCCTTAATCATCTCAGACTTGGAGTATTTGGCTGCAGCTGTGAGTCTCTGTACCCATCTCATTCTGGTCCCCATGCCCCTGGCCTGGGAACGTGCGTCCCCTTGGAGGAGATTGGCAGGTGGTTTTGGAGGTGTGGAAGAATCCCTCTTGGAGACAGGGTGTTGAGGATTTGGACTTGAATTCCTCAGGGATGCTCCAGACCTTCTTAGGACACTGCTCGAAGCCCTGTAAGCCAGAGGCACTTTCCTTACTCCATGGCTCCCTCTCTCTGCCAGCCTCTCTGTCTTCTCAGAGCCACACACTAGCCATGCTGCCCACAGCAGGGCTAAGCTGAGAGCTGGCCTCCAGTTCATTGTGCAATCTGTATAAGGAGGGGGAGGAGAAAAAGAAAAAGTTAGGTGGTAACAGTATGATGATACCTTGCACAAGTGATAAGAAAAGCAAAGCATAGGCTGGCTGATTTTGTGATTTATAAGTGCTGATTACACCTCAGTCCTGCCCTAGTGGCTTTGTACATTTTACAGTTATTTTTGGAAAAACACAATTTTATAAAAAAATGAGATCATCCTTCTGTAACATGATATTGTCTATCCAAAAGGACACTGTGATCTGCATCCTTCTTTCTCTCTGTCTCGCTCATGCTCTCACTATACACACATGCAGACACACAGAGAAAGGGTCCCGTACCTAGAGCAGAAAGCCAAGAAGTTGACTTGAAACTTACACTTCCAGAGATGAGGTTTCACGTCTTTTTCCTTTAAAAGGAGACCATACAGCTTTGCTGCTGCTTAGTGATTTATCTTTGCACAGCCCAACAGGTTCCAAAGCCTGTCTTATGTATCTTTTAACTCTCTTCTTCACCTTCTTGACAAGCAGGATGAGGTTAGTGGAAATTTCCTTTGTGATCTCTGCTTCTCCATTTACCTGCAGGTCTGGATTTTTGCTGTGCCGGTTATCCACACAGGCAGGGATTTCATTTAAGGAAAGGGAACTCCTGGCTGCTCCAAGTCTCTCTGTTTTATACTTCCCTTCCCACTCCTTGCTTCCTCAGTCCCGTTTAGCTCCTTTGTTTCCAGAGAGGAAAGCACCAGCACTAATATATTTTCCAGGCTGAAGAAAAACACAGGAATGTGATGCTGAAAAAAAAGAAAGGACGCTTCTCTTTCCCCTTTCTCCACACTTTGACAAAAGCAAATTGTAAAACACTCGTCTTTTTTTCTTCTTGGCTGGCGGTGGTCCCAGAAATGTCAGGGCAACCCCAGCCCTGCTCCGAACCCGCCTCAGACAACGGTGGCCACTGGAAATGGGGGAAACTTCACTCAGGATTTAACAGCTCAGCAGAACCCGCCTCCTCCCCAGTCTGACACAGGGAGGGAGGAGGAGGAAGGCTCAGGGGGCTGAAACACTGCACAGCATCACAGAGCACTTCAGAGAGGGTGACTCCAGCCTTAACTCTTTCCTTCACGCATCCCAGCTCCCTGGTGTTCTCCAACCCCAGCTTTCTCTTTCCTCCCATTTAACGGACACTAGTTGGATAAAAAAATAGTCCTGTGAGAAGTGCGTTTCTCCATCGGTATCAATAACAGCTCTGGTGTTTAAGAATTATTATTTTTTAACCTCATAATTTCTGCCTCCTGTTCCCCCTTTCCTTCTTTTTTTATCACTTTCTGGGAGTTCCTCAGTGAAATCCAATTTCTCTTCACTTTCCAACCAATTTCTCTTTCAAGTCTTTGCGTGTGTCAGTATATTCTTTCCTGCAAACATCATATGGGCATAGCTGTTTGTTAATTTGTAGTTTTTAAAGAGATATCAGCTTGTTTACTACTGAACTGAAATTAGGGTCATATGTATTTCCCATGAATGTGCACTAGCAGTGAAAAAAAAAAAAAGAGAAAAGGTACAAAAATACCTACAGAGACAAGGCTAAAGGCAGGGTCGTGTCCTTTGCTCTCCCTTTATGGTGTAAACGACACCATTCTATTGAGCTGACGTAAACTGGCACTTCTGTGCTGCCAACACCTGGTCTTTAACTGATTCACACTGGCTTCAGAGTGTGCCCTGCACCTTCAATGTAAAACACTGCTTAATTTTAGTTGATAGGTAACATCTGAAAAAATCCAAGACCTTAATACTACTTTTACTGTTTTCCAGGGTTTTGCTTATTTACAGAGATGCTGTTACATTTTTGTGATAACACACTGGATTTGACCTTTGTTATATTGGCTGAAAGTGAAGGTACACCTTCTGCTTCCCTTGAAATCAATGTTTCAAAGAAAAAACCCTTCCTTTTCTTTCTCTCTTTTCTTTTTTTCTTCATTTTTACTCTAAGTCTTCTAATGCACTGATAAACATTAGTAGTGATTTCACCAATATGTGTCCACAGTTTGGGTTGTGTGGTTAGTGGTTTGCCTGGGAGGTAGGGGAGGATGCTGAATGCCTGTACTCACATTAACTTGAGGGCAAAAATGCTCAGCCTCTTCCAGCATGTAATATCCTATCTTACATCCACTGGGAGGTAAGGGGACTGTACCTCATAGAAGGACCACAAAACTGAGTTCTGCGGAGCAAGGGCGGGTAACATTTTCTGCTTAAATTAATGTCAAGTCTGCTCATTTGTTAATCTTGACAAGGAAAAAATGTCTTTAAAAATTACACTGTTCCATTGTGACATTTTAAAGAAACTGTAATTAAAAATATGGGTGTTATTTCTATGTTTCATCCAGTTTTACTACAAAGATTTAAAAAGAATTGACCTGAAGCCAAGTATTTAATTTGGGGTAAATTAATTTTAAAAATTAAATTACTTCAATTTTATTGGGTTTTGTAATAATTTGAAACCATACAGAGGCAAAACATCACTCATCTGCACAGGTCTAATGATGCCAAGGAAAACACACTCAGTATATGATGACAGCAGAGGAAAGAAACAGATTTCCATACTAGCTTTGCTGTCTATTCTGTGCAATTTGCTTTGCTTTCCCAACCTGACTAAAGAAGTAGCATGCTACAGAATCTGCCTTAAAGTATCAAAGGGTGGCAGATCAAGGAAGAAGATAGATCTTAAGGCAGTTGTAGAGAGGGACTAGCACACAAGACATGGAACCACGGGGATTATTCTCAAGGCCAATGTTTGTCAGTATCTTTATCCAAGGTGAGGAATAAACTTGAAATGACTGCTGGAAATATTTGACATTAGAATCTCTTAAAAACTAAATAAAAGTAAATAATTTATACAGGCCAACAAGGTACTCCTGGTAAAGTGAACATATATTTTAAAGGACCAATGCAAGGTCATGAAGCAAGAAGAAAAAATAAATGCATAAAGCAGGCTTACGATAAAGAACAATATCCTAGAAGGCAGCTATTCAGTAAGAGACTTGAAGGTCACAGTATATAAGCCACTGGAAATAAGCTTTTGGTGTGATATTGCAGCAAGGAGAAAGCCTGGCAGCAGCTCAGTGAGAAGTTGGGAAGTCGTATGTAGTATCAATAATGTGGTTTATGCTGTACATATCAGGCTTTTCAAAAGGATTGCAAAGGGTTCATAAAGTGACCTGGTGGATGGATATGATCCTATTGAAAAGGAAGTGGGGAAATAACTATGTGGAAGGCACAGCCACACATTGGACATGATCTTCTCGTGCATACAGAGGAAAGAGACGTCTGCAAATAAATTGCTTTTTAATCCAGCAGAGGAAGACAGAAGGATAACCAATGATTAGGAATTAAATCTTGCTAAATGCAAACTTGAAGTAATTGCAATTACTTGAAAATTTTAATTATGATAATTTTCCCAAGAATGTGGTAGTTTTCTGTGTCTTAGTCATCAAATCAGACCTTCTTGGCTGAACTGGAAGTAATCACAAAAGGATGGAATGAAATCTGTAAGGACACATCTACATGGAAAATCTGAGATCAAAATGGCACCCAGCCCTGAAAAGTACAACTCTCTGAAGGCTTATAGAAATTAATTCTGTAGTCCACTGAACTGAAATGAACAGTTTGAGAAAGGTGGAATGCAATCTAAAAATCCTGTATTCCCCAGAGTGCTTTTAATAAGGAACTGGAAGTTAATGCTATGATCACAAAGGGAAAGGTCTGCTTAAGGATGAAGTACTGTGAGTCTTTCTATACTCTGTTTTAGGTATCAGACTTAAATATGTCATATGTGTCAAGGGATGTGCACACAACTACACTGTTTTATCTGCTGAAGAACTAATAGGAAAGTCAACTACCTCCTGAACTAGGATTCTTTCTCAGTCCTACAAAACCTGGAGAAATAAGGCAGCAGCAAGAAAGGAACAGCCAGAGGAGCAAATGGGAAAAACTTTCCTTTTAAATAGACTTCCAGGCAATTCTTCAGGGAGTGTGGAAGAAACTGCTTTACACGAAAGGTGGAAGGAGGCAATGGGCTTAGGAAAACTGGCATTGCCTGCTTTGTACAGCGCTGGGAAGCTGGGAGCCAGATAAACAGGTGTAGGTTCCCCTGCTGATGCTGGTGGGGGGTTATTAGAGTAGAGAGCACCAGAGCCTGAATCCCGTGAAGCCAGACATTGTTGATGCTCCAAGAAGGGACATGTTTCTTGAACCCCGCTGGCTCCTCGCTTTCCTGAGAGGGAAAGAGGCTATTATTAGTAATCTGACTCAGGTCATAACCCAGCCAGCAGCTGGGGAAATAACAACTAGTAGTGTAAACAGGGCAACTGTGCTGCAGCCCCCTGTGTGTAAGCAGGAAAGGGAGTCAGTACAGGGAGGCTTGCAAAAGCAGTGACCCGTAATAAAAAGAGCAGTGCCTGGTTAGTCAGATCAAGCTCCTAAAATAGGCGCTTTTGATATAGGTTGGCCTCATTTGAGTCTTCACTTTTAAAATATACATTTTTCCTCAAGAATGTTGCTTAGAAACTGGTGATGGAAATGTGACACTCGGGCTTTAAAAATATATATTACAAACTTTAAGGTTAAATGTTTTAAACTGAGGCTAAGCTTTTTAGCTACTTGGTAGGGTTGCAGCCCCAAATGTTCAGGCTATAATTGAGATGCAAGGAAATTCTGATGTCTGGATGTTATTATTGGCCTGTGCTTGAGCTGACCTTGACTTTAGCACCTCTGCTTGTCTGGTTTACAGAGCTTCCTGGTGAGAGGAAGGCTCTCACATATACCCATTTTTTGTTCTACATCTGGTTGTCATCTGGGATAGAAACATCAGCCAGGGAGAACAAAACATCTTCTGGCCAGGGTTGGCACAAGTTCTATATCAAACTGACTGATGCAACTGGTGCTATGTACACTAAGATGAAAGTGTAATACATGAGAGCAAATGAATATAAACATTGCCATCTGCCGGCCTTGAAAACGGTGTTACCAAGCCACAGGCAGGTGGGACTGATATAACCACTGCAGTGTGCTGCAAGTGGTCTCTCATGATACAGCTGCTGAGGTGTAGCATTCAGAAAGCCACAGAAATAGTCTTGGAATAGTTACAGGCAGACAGTCACAGAAATAGTTCATGAGATGAAAAGGAAAATGAGACTTCATTAGCTCAAATCATCAGTACAACATCCCTCTCTTACAGTGTATAACCCCACTGGGAAGCTGTACGACAATCATCTCATAATGCTGATGTTGAAAACTGTCTCATGAAGTGTCATGAGTTACCACTCCCAAATCACATGCCTGCACAGCTAAATGAATTTGGCCACAGCAAAAAGTCACCAGCTGCAAGGGCTTGGATTCTCATCTCACTTTCGCACCTCTGCAGCAGAGGGCTTTATCAGGTCTGAACACTGATCTGTGCCACGTCCTTTCTCTAGTGTGCTTTCTTTGTCCTTCTCTCTTTGTCTGGGGGACTGCCAGAGCTGATGTTGAGCCTTTCTGAACAAGAGAGGGAATTGTCTCCTGGCTCTTGTGGCCCCACTTTGTGGTACAAAGGAGATTTAAGCAGGATGGAAGTTGGTGCTTATGCAACTTCTCTCTTTGCACAAATACTAAGACTCGGTTTCTTAATGCAGAGCTCCCAGGTCTGATCTCTTTGACAGCTGTTTTGTCCAAATGCAATCACTTATGGCTTTGCACACTTGGAATAAGATCAAGTAGAAATTGTCTTGCAATACAATCAGCTCATTCACTTACCAGGGAAGACTCAGCTGTCCTCTCCACTGGTAGAGGAACTTCAGTGAGATTCTGCCAGAAAACAGAGCCCACTGATTCAGTGGGGATTGTTCCTTACATATTTGTGGGCCTCATTATCTATCCTAAAATATCCTGGCTTACAAATCTTTTCTTGCACCCTGTAATTTAAATTAAAAAAAACATTGGTTTGTTTGTTTAGGTTTTTTTTCAAAGACTTGTTTTGATTATGAAATTGAAGGAGTAGGAATGGAAGAGGATCATGTTTAAAAACCAGATTGTGCTACAGTTCAGCAGTAGAAGAGTATTCCAAAACAGAGCTGTGCACAGTGATTACTCTCAGTGCCTACGTGTCAGAATGCTTTAGGGATGAATATAAAAAATTACTAGTTACATGGCTGCACACATTCTTGTTTAACATTCATTAGTAATCAATGGAGAACATTCAAATTCTCTGTTGGTTTTAAGTCAGAAAAGCAATTAAGCATATACTGAAATACCACCTCACTTTGCTGCTTGCACAGCTCTGTGGAGGGAAGTCAAGACAAGGCAAGGCAAGGCAAGGCAAGGCAAGCCAAAAGACTGAGGTAGAATGAGAATTTAACATTTATGTCCCTTTACTTCAGGTCAGACTGAAGACAGTTTGAGCCTGAAAGTGACAGCAGGAAATATCATGTGCAGATAACGTAGCACTCTTTTTGTCAGGCTGTTTATGCTCACTTGCAAGCACTCACAGCACTTGTCTCTATTTGTATGCTATCAGGTAATTACAGCATTTAATCTTCAGTGGAGTCACTCTTTTCTCTTTCTTTCATGTGAACAGGCATGTCTCACTCAGTGGCAACCTTTGGCTCTCCCTTGTCTCCCTTGGCGTGAACTAGATCTTCTCTGCCAGACACTTTTGGAATCTTTCCTTGGTGGGTGGCAGGGGAAGGGGACACCCATTGCAGTGGGTGCTCTCTCAGTGCTCCAGAGGTCAGATGTCTGTAAGTGGGGTCATAAAACTGGGGAAAAGGAGTACAAGTAGTTGGAAACCCAGGGCTCTTTAGTTCTTTCCTTGAACTAGTTTTCAGCACCAACCCAAACCTTGGAGAAGCACACTGGGAGACAGAGAAGAAATGGACAAGTATCTGCTTAAACTCAAGTATTTAGAAAATCAAGTCAAAAGCTACAAGATCATTTAGAATGGTGTGAATATCTATGGCCTCCTTTAAGGAGTTTCATTTGCTTTGGGAAGGCCCATGCCATTCTCCTGAATATACTGTTTGGCTGGTGAATGCAGTTCTTCCTGTTTCCTTGCAGAATTTTGTTTCTCTTCTGAGGCTGTGTAAGGGCAGAACCTATTCACGTGAGAGAAGGGGAGAATGGCTAATCTGGCTAGTGTCATCATTCTACCAGACTACAGGAACATGAAAAATGTGACCTCCCTGTGCTACTTCTGGAAGTAGAAGTATACACAGAATGATGTAGGCAGCTGGTTCTGCTGGTTCATAATTCATGAGATGATGGTGAGTGGTCAGCAGCTGGCAATACAACAATGCTGACTACTCCAGTCCTTTCAACTGGTAACATATGAAGAGGGTGAAAAGTGTTGTGAGAAGTCACAACATTTGTCCAACAGGTTGGGAACTAGGAGTTTCGTTGTTTGGTTTTTTAAGGTCTTTGATACAATCTCAGCTCAGATTGGAACTGAACCCTCATGCCATGTGGATAGGTTCCCGCCAGGCCAAAAATTAACAATACAGTTGAATCCTAATGGTTTCCCTAGCAGTGAAAAAGCAACAAATAAAAAGGATCCTGGTCCTTGACAGTGTCTCAAATTAAGAAGATGTGCATTTGCATCTCTTCTGTTTGGTAATACTGGTGCTACTTTTTAATCAAACAATAATAGAAAATAATAGAAAATCTGTGGTTTTGAGGTTGCTGACATGGTCTGCTTCACAGACAATAAATTCACATAAGCAAAATTGGTGCAGAAGGGGTTAGGACTTACAGCAAAGCTAGGGAGTGGTCTCTGCCATTCACAATCAGTGTCAGTATTTTCATTCAGGATAAAAAAATACTTTTTAAGGGTGGAAGAACTTATGCATATAAATTCCACAGCTCAGTTTTGCACTGCAGGGTAAGAGACATTTTTCACAGTTATTGACAAAGGACATTCCAGCAACTAGTGAGATCTGGATTTCATTAGATATTTTGGGCTAGAGTGCAAAAGTACTATCTGCCAGAAAAAATGTGGTCGAAGCATGTTTTATTAATATATTGGTGCTGTTCTTGGATTATACCCCCGTAGAGGCTCACATCTGAAATGAGACAACTGATTGGCTATATATTAGATAGCATTTCAAGGTTTATTTTTTGGATGGGATTCCCTTAAAGTATACAGAGACCATGTATATTCCTATTTTTAAGCCTTCAGAGACAAACTCTCACTGCCCTTCCCCAAAAGATCATTACTGTATGCTGTTTAAGGAGCATGTTAGTGCCTGCATACTAGAAGCACAAGTATTATTATAGTGCAGTTAGTTCTTACTATTGAGTTTGGTACCTCTGTATGTATTTTATGACTGGAGAATGACTTTCTAGTCCAGGTAACTTCTGTCTAAATGCATGGAGTAAAGCAGCCCAATGCTGTTAACATTTCTGTCCAATGAATGGGCTAAGCCACTGGAGAAACAGTGTCAGGAAGCCTGAGCAGACCTGGAAGACCAAAAGAAGTGCATTTATTTCCCTGTAACCTCACCTTGGAGAGTTATGTTAATGATAAAAACTCCCTGTCAAACCACAGTCTCCAAAAAGAACAAAAAAGAGGGAAATCTGTAAAACATTTCATCAAAGAAATACACAATAAAGACTGATATTTCCATTGCTTGTTTTGCTTTCTTATCTTCATGTTAAGGGCAGCCTTGTATGTAAAGTCACATATGATCCTGATATATGGAACCCAACTGCCTTGAAATCAATGGCAAAGTTCCTGTGTTCAGTGAAGACTCTTGGATTTTGCTCGTATTTATAGGATACAATTAAGCTGAGAAGTTAAGAGAGACCACAGCCTTCCAAAATTAAAGAGGAGAGAGAAAGAAATGAGAAAGCAAGTATATGGTGAAAGAGATCCCAGGTGAAATAATTGGTCCAAGTTTTCATGTCTGGATGTTGTTATTTTTTCCATAATTACTATAGCAAACTCCTGCTTCCAACCAGGGGAGGTGACCTGGGATTTTTCCAGTAGCAGTGGAAATTTAACACAAAAATGGCCAGAACTGTTAAAGCTGTTTTAACATGCATGTCAGCACTGGGAGAATCAAGATATAGCAGACATCATTTAGTCAAAAGCAAAATTTTGTGAGTGTATGTGTGTGTTCATGCAATCAAATGGAGACCAAGGAACTGAAAACTGCTGTCTACCAAGAAGAGATTGTCTTA
Source organism: Manacus vitellinus (assembly GCF_001715985.3). Taxonomy (NCBI): domain Eukaryota; kingdom Metazoa; phylum Chordata; class Aves; order Passeriformes; family Pipridae; genus Manacus; species Manacus vitellinus. Next base: position 3,955,121 of record NW_021940122.1, read on the forward strand.
AGTACCAAGTAATATACAATAATGTAGGCATGATAAAACATGATTTAGATATCTATTTCTTGCAGTTATCTTTGAAAGTCACATTGTTAGAATAGGGAAGTCTAATTTACACTGATACCACCTTCAACTGTGGAAGTATCTGGCACATCATATCTACCGCTTTTGGAAATGCCACTGTATTTGGACCTCCAGTTCTCTTCAGCATCCTTTCTACTGAGGTGATTAGGGTTAAACAGTCACGTGATACAGATGCTTATAAAATAGCCAACTCACTTCACCTCCCATAAGGAATGATTTTCTAATCTCCAGAAGCATGAGGGCACATATCCATGCTCTGCAAAACCATTTGAGATCTATCACATCTCTGCAGGATACAAGGGAGATGATCAGAAGCTCACTCCATTTCCTTCCTTTTCCACAGACTTTCTTCCTTGATTTTCATTTGTGTTACTAGTATTATAGTTGCTAACCCTTCCAGAGGGGAAAAAAAAAGCACAAAAAGCAAACAGAGAAGGCAGACCACGTCCTATTATGGACTAACAACATTGCAATTTACCAAGAACTACCTACTGAAAAGTCCTGGTTTCACACATCCACTTATGCCCCCCGCTGCCCTTCAAAACTGTCTTCAAATATCCATTGCTAATAGTTGTCTGGTGCTAAAACTGTGACCAACACTCTGAACCTATTTGTCCTTAATCTCACCCTTGCAAATATATTATTACATCTGATAAAACTTTATTCTTGCTGACTGCTAAAAATTCCTGTAAGGAGTAAGGTTTTATTATTTCATCCATGGTGGCTATTACTAGCCTGGCTGTAGCTGCAATGCTATTGGACCTGCAGTCAAAAATCTGGGACATCAAGAAAATATCTTCTTCAAGGGAATTATAATCTCTGTCGAGACAGGTGGATAGATAGATCTTAAGGGACATTGAGAGCATGGAGGCAGAAGTGCCAGGCCATTGTGGTAGCGCACCAGTGGCCAAAGTTACGTCAATTAACTCAGTGGCAGTGGTGTGGGGGCATCTTAGCAAAGAGAAGGTTTTAGGGTTTTTAAGAAACAATACAAAGGAGAAGAATGAGCATTTTTTCCCCAAATGTAACTGGCAAAATGTGATTTTATTCATCAACAGCGAGAAGCAAAGGGAGCTCAGTACAGAACTCAGTACAGCCTTTCATTACTTAGTTCATTTAAGGCGAGATCTCAAGTTTTTGTGTTAGAGAAATATTTCTTTATTGCTGTGCTGGTAGCCAAAAATGTCTGACATCTGCATGACTAACATCTGCATGCCATCATGCACAGCCAGATGGTGGGCTATAAAATGTCAAGAAGTTTTGGTAATGGAAAGATCAGCAGCAGACTGAAACACACACAGAACTATTTATAGAGGGAGAGATTTCATTTTCTTTGAGAAGAACAGTACAAGTGATTGAGAGACTGAGAGACTGACTTAGGAGGAGGTAGTGAAAAAAGCAGATACATGAAGTTTAGGCAAATGACCAGCAACTAGCTTGTGACATGAAGAACCAGAGACCAGGAGATTTTCTACTGGGAAGGCTAGAGCAATGAGATCACTGGTCAAAGGCAAGTCTAGGGTGAAGCTTCTGAGGCTAAGGAAGAGATGTTTTAGAACTTTGGAAGTAACATTCCAAGGGAGATAGCTCATGGAGACGGAGTCACTTTAATCTGAGCTGGGCAAAGCACTAGAGGATATCTTGTTGGCAGGAGAATGTGTCCTAGATGATTGTACTGGCCTTTATCACCCACTCCATCTCAATCTGGCATTCCAGTCCTGGACAGTATTGGATACGTGCATACATTCCATGCAGAAAGAAGAAGGAAAATAGGAAATGCCCATCCAAGCTTCAGGTGTGACTTGACCTTATGTAAACATGAGCCTGCTGCCTCTGCAGAACAGGCGCAGTTCTCGGCGAGGGATCTGAGCTCTCCTAGGCTCACACATCATCAGCAAACTCATTAGCTAAACTGTAAAGGCACAACCAAATTGTTCTCCCCTTTCATTCTGTCAATTCTAATGCCTCTGGTGCACCTACACAGCTGTAATTGAACACAGACCTGGGAGGCAATTGGCAGTGCAGTTGTAATTCGGAGCTAAATTCAGCTGACAGCCCTGGTCCAGGTAAGTAGGAGACGAGATACTGGCTTGATTCCCAAAGCTCCCAGCAGAGTGGCAAGCTAACTCCTAGCTATTATTTTTTTAAATGTTAGGATTCCATGAGAACATCTCAAGTATTAATAGACATAGGACTTGCCCATATAATTTTTAGAAAATCAGCTACATCACAAGCTTTAAGGGAAGGCAGTGAACGAATTGGCTGCTTGACATTAGAAATGTGCCTGATAGAGTTTCCAAGTTAGGGCCATATTCAGTACGGAAACAGCCCCAGCTTTTCCACTCTCACTGGTTTGAGTGGATTAGCTTGGTGGATTATACTTGCAGGAGTAGCAAGTAGGGTCTGTGGTAGAAAAAGAAAATAAATAATTTCTGTGTGTTTATTCTTTCAGTTTATTCAAAAGAGATTTAAAATTGATGGGAGCTAGTACCCATAAACATAAACAGGTTCTCCGAGGCGTTGCAAATAACACAACCTTATTGTCTAAGCCTGTTACACAACCTTATCAGCCTTGTGGTTTGCCACTAAACTGTACCATAACTGTTTTGCAACGCCATCTAGTGCCACATGGGGATGCCTCAGAGGCACTCAGAATACTGCTTTTCTCTGGTTCTATTGCACTGAATTGAACAGCCAATGGCTTTGCAAGGAGAAGAAATGTTTGTGTGTAACAGCACTGACAATTAGACCAACAGATAGGAGAGGAGTTTTTGATCCGCAGGATCTGACCTGTGAGTTTATTCTAAATGAAAAAAAAAATTCACTGAAGCAATAAGTGGTTCCCAGGCACTATTGAAGTTGGGGTTTCACTCACAGTCCTAGCCAAGCTTCAGGTCTTGGTGTGAGGCTTCGTGATGTACTAATGTCCCTCTGCTTTTAATATCAGTGAAAGAAACCCTTCTTCCATTTATGTTTAATGGAAAAATAGCCCCCAAATAAACATAGCATGTAAATTGTACTAGTGCTATTTTAGAGTGAATTAAAATGCCCTTTCCTTAATCATAGACCTATTAAGTGGAAGCCTTGCTGAGAATTTACTGATGAGTTCCCCATTTGATGAGCCTGCTACATAGCAAGCTTCCAAGATTTAGGAATCTCTGTGGAACGAAAAGGGAAAAGAGTGATACAAGGTCACAGAAAAATCAATAACCTCCTTCTGTAATCTTTAGCCATCTAGAGATCCACAAATATTTTTTTCTCCATATTTTTTCAAACATTAATATTTTGGAAAGTGTTGAATTTATTGTTGGATTTTTTTACTTTGGAACTGATTTTTTTTCTCTACTTACAAAAAAAATAATGAAAACCTTATGCTTGAAAAATATTATGATTATGAGGAACGACGAAACCCTTATCATCCTGTGACAAATTTGTAACTAAATTCTCCCTCTTTCTAATGATATTTTTTATTCTGGTTCTTCATTTGCCATTCTTGTACAGCATATAACAAGAAGTTACTTTGCATCTACCAAATTCTTCCCATCCTGTCCCTTTTAAGGATTCTGGCCGTTTCACAGTGCAAATGTTTGGTGATGTGTTTTTTGCACTGAACAGAAAGTTTTGGAACAATCCCTTAATCCAAAACAGACGTCTCATTGCTCATCCTTCTCTCTAGCTGACTCTACAACCGGAGGGCTGTGTGATTAAGGAATACACAGCACACAGTGCAGGCCAAACTCACCCGTAGGGGGAAAGATGGTACTTAAAACTTTTAAAACTTTCCACTCCGTGTGTACATGGGGCTAAAATAAACACATTCAGACTGGGGAAATTCTCCATCACCCTGGTGCCCTCTAGGAGGCAGCCTGTAGTTTGAACAGAAGCTATGAGGGGGTGTGCGATGCAGCAATAACTAGAAGCCCAGTTTGTGTGATAAGCCTATTTTACTCGTAAAATCTCTGACCACAGATCCATGCCTGTAGAAGGTAAGCTTCCTCTCTGTTATTCCAGGAAGCAAATGTAATAACACACTATCTGACAGGTCAGAAATACATGTGTCTAGGCATTGCGACGTGTTTTTATTAGAATCGAGTGAGACAATGCAGAACAATGCCATGGTGCCTTCATTTAGTACATTCACTGAACCATCTCAGGCCAGTGTTTATAAGAGGATCTGTACAGACTCATATAAATACAATCATCAGTCCCTGTCGCGCCATTCACAAAGCAGATATTGTAGCAATGCTGGGGTTTTTTCCTGTTTCACACATTGTGGCCTATCTTGGAGGATAATGTTGTCTATATCTATTATTTCCTATTTGAGATCGTAAACTGGAAGCTGACATTTAGCAATATGTAAGCCTTTGCAAGGCACTTCTGAAATAGTGCCTATGCCTCATGACAACCTTTCATTAGCCATGGTTTGCAAATATGGAAATGAAGATTGTAGGAAATTTCAGTGGTTTGATCTGTCACTCCTTCTATTTGGAACAGACTTCAACAATGTCAGCTTCTACTTCCTATTAGTCTGCATAGGAATGGACTCAGACCTGCTGTTCTTGAAAGTGGGTTTATCACTCATTAGCTCTTCTAGTCGATGAAACTATGCAGAAGGGGGGAAAATGCATGGACAAATATGGGGATGATCCTGCATTCTTGTGTATTACCTTGAAGAGCTTCCTAAGGATCTGACACAAGTTCTATAATTTTAATTCTAAAATGCATGGCCTATAAATTCCCATAATGCCATGTTAAAGCAGCCAGTCTTAGGACAATGTGTTTTTTTAACTCTGGAATGTATGATTCATTATTTAAAATGTATTTTTTCTGTTGCTGCTACTAGTGGGCCTCTCATCACCTCATCTGTGTATTTCAGCCTTTTCTATCCTTAGTGACAAAAGATAGGATTCCTATTAATGCAGCTTTTCCATCCCATAAAATGCTAGTGTTAGCTGTGAGTTTGTTGAAAAACCCAAAACTGTCCTGCTCCCATTTACTGAGCATGTTGTATGGATAGCAATGACTATGCAACCCTGATGTCAGGGAACGTTTTTATAGTTTAGCAAGCCTGGCAGGCAGCTGTGCATATAAAAGGATAACTAAAAAGAAGGAAGATCCAGTATCACATTAGGAAAGCAGCAGGGAGAGGAGAGGGCAGGCTTGAAAACCAGGCAGCAGGTGAGGGGACTGAGAGAGCATGGACTTGCCTACCAGAGCATAAACACACTGGCTGGTGAAAGGGTGGAGGATACAAATTGCAACTCGCCATTAAACTTTCCCTTCTCAGCATTTTCCTTTCTACCTTGATCATGGCTGAGAAGCTTTTTCCTTTGGTTTTAAAAGGACCTCTATATGCACTACTCTTCTAACTCTTCACACATGCCATTTTTTCTGAATGTGTTGTCATCTCTCCCATTCTTCCATTAGATGTGACCTCCTTTTTCTTTTCTCTCCGCCTGCCCTGACTGGGAAATTGGAGTTTAAACTTGCCTATGAATGACTGCATTGCTGCCTTAGCCCATTGCATTTCCACTTCAGCAGTGACCGGATCTTAAATCATTGCCTGCAGCACTGGATGTCAGCGTGACATATCCGAGTTGGCAATGACAGTCCTGGACATGAGCAACCTGACTCTTCAATTTCAGAGTTTGAGTCCCAGCTATTAGAAAATTAAAAGCTCTGATGAGGAAGGGAAGGAGCTTGTTGGAGAGCTGGTGTTAAGCAGTTGACTTCAGAAAGAGCTTAAATTTTTTTGGACCAGGTATTGGACCTTGGAACCTGCATTGATCTTCATGGAGATCATATAGGTCCAAAGAAGGATTAGAGTCAAGGATGAGGACAAGGACTATGTACTGCACTATATCAATTCCAGATGTAAGCGGAGAAGCTACACCCACAGCCTTCCTCTTGAGCTCAAACATCGCAGACGTCTTCCTACAGAGCAGGCATGGTGCGCTGTATTGCAGGTGTCCTCTGTACAGTAACAGCTTGTTATATTTTCCTCAGTTTCTGAACGTTATGTAGATGGCTGTGTGAGGGAACCTGTTACCTCAGGGAGTGCTGTAATATGTGAGATACTGGGATGGGTTCTGTCAATGTCTATGGAGCTCTGTGGTCCCAGATGGTTTGAGAGGAGAGAATTTTGTTTTGTTCTCAAAACCAGAGCAGGAAGAAGGAATTTCTAGGTACACTATGTTACAATATGCAGCCTTGGTGGCCACGGAGAATTTTTCAGACATAAAGATTCTCTAATTAAAGGTGGGATAGTTTGAGGATTATGATTCCAGCTTATTTGAAAGACCATGAGAGAACAAAGCTAACTGTTAAAAAAATCCCCAAAATATCAACAGGAGCAGAACTGTTCAGGGGAGAGAGTAAAAGTGTAATGGATACTTATGATCAGCCACTGCATAGGTTCAAGCTGAAGGAAGGAAGAAGGAAATGGAAAGCCTGCAAGGGATATCCCTACACCTCTTGAAACTGTCAGAATTCAATAGCACTCTGCAAGCAGTGAGGCAAACTGAGTACCTGCATTGAGTTAACACTGAATATGTGGCATAATCTACTACTGATGATGGAAAATACAGCTACTTAGTTTACCAAGGACATAAAAAGTGAAAGTCCTCTGTGATGTTTTCTCTGGGTTCTGACTGCCTTCATCAGAATATTTGCAGATACCAGTTAGAACAAACACTTGCAGACATCATCCACCTCCAGTGCTATTCCTCTGTCAGTTGAAACAGATACTAGAGAGTTCCCAAGCATTCATAAGACTTAGTGTTTATAAAGAGATTGTAAGAGGCAAATGGGAAGGCTACAGAAGGCCAGTAAGCAATAATCGAAGAAGACTCTGTGGTTTCTCTTTGAAGGAATACTTTGAAAGCTTCTCCTCTTTGGAGGAGTCACTAAAGACACATATTCACAGCCCGAAACTCCCAGTTTGGGAGAATATCAGTTAGAACCTTGGCAATGCAAGTGAGAATGAACAAGAAGAGAGTAGCTTCATTGAACTTGTGCACTGTTCAATTGAACTGATGAACTAAGTCAGACATATCTGAAAACCTCTTTCATTTTACTAGTTCTTTTTCAGGGCAAGGGTGAGTTGGGGAGGAAATGGAACCATCTCTTGAATCATGACATCTTATAGAAAATCCAGCCTTTCTCTTGGTTTACTACCTGGGTAAAAAGTTTATTTATATGAAAAGCTGGATTGCTTTGTGAACTACTTCAGCAAGCCAAGCCAAGCTGGTCTTCCAGCACCATGAATTTATTTCCTTGCTGTGGCTTCCTGCCAGCATCCTCTTCATTGAACTGTATTTACGTTAGCACTGTAAAACATTACTTCATTCAAGTGTCTGAAGTGAAGCACTCGCTCACTTCATGCACTTTGTCCTCAGCTGTTGCCAGCTGGTGAGAAGATTGCCTTTCCCAGCTGGGCCCTGCCATTCTGAATGTAATGAGAATTAAATGATGAGAAATAAATGATTCACTTGGACTGCTCAGGTTCCAGTTTCAGTTTTAGTTGTCATATATAAACGCAAAATACTGGACAATTAATTTCTTCAACTAAGATTGAAAGATAAATTCTTTGTTTGAAAGACAAATGCCTTCAGCAGGCATTGCTCTTGGCATCAGATCTTGGCATCCTTCAGTCTATGTACTGGTAAAGCAATCTGATGGTTTCACTGCACTTCAGTTTGTTTTTTTCTTCTGTAACTTTCAAAGCCATTTAGGAAGGGGAAGTGTTTTCATCTTATGGAAGGCAGAAGTGGCAGGAGAAAGAGGCAGATCATATTGTCTAACCTGGTGTAGCTCATGTGAAGCTTCTCTAGTCTGCTGAATCAATGGAATGGTCCCAAGGTCTCTTACTGACAGAACTCAGACAACTTCTATAGGAATAAAAGATAAAGAAGGTTTAACTCTCCTTAGTGTGCTCTAGTGCACAGGCTGTATTACTTCTGAATAAAGACTTCAGAATGGAGTTAATGTCATATGTTCTTCTGCATGTTCTAAAAGGGCTTGCCAAAGGGCAAGCTTTGCTTTACAACACCTTTAGATTTGAAAGAAAAATTAAGATAAATTAATGGTAAATTGTTGTTTTAAATTTGCTATATGGGTGTTTGCATCTTCATGGGAAGAAACTGTTTCCACAAGTCAAAACCACTGGACAACTGCAGTCTTTCCTGGAGGTACCTCATCAGAGATGAATCTCCCCTTTCACTCCTGGGCATACAGGCAGCTGCTGCCCTCTCTTATATTCAAACAGCTTCCAAGTGCTGTGAGCCTGTTTGAGGGTGACTCTACCTCACTGAAGCAGGTCTCAATTTCTGAATCTTAAACATACTAGCTCTCTTACACGCTGGCAGAAAATACATCCTGGCCTCCATGTTACCTGATACGCCACTGGAAGGATTGTCTTGGAGAAAGTGCAGGCGACACCTGTGGAGATGCATTTAAACTTGCCTGGGAACTTCACTATATTTCTTATGAAGAATATATTGACTACTTTTGTCTACAGGGTCATGGCTGGTCAGCAGTGAAGAAACATTAAAGACTCTCGAAGTCCATTTTGGATCTGTCAAAGACTGTGAGCACATCTATTTATTTATTCTTCCCTCCCCTCTCTTTGGTGTAGATTAGAGGTAAAATTCTCCAGGGAGTGGATTCCTCATTAAGATTTCCTATACCTCCCAGTATGCAGAGTCTGGGATTACCACATGAAGGGCATCCTGCTATTTTTGCCTCTGGTCCAGTCCCTTTGAAGGGACCCTGGAACACTTTACAATAGTGCAGATTTATGAGGACTGCGCAGCCTGCCAGAGCCTTTCTGACATACTCCTGTAAACTAATTATGGGAAACTGCCCCAGGCCTCTGTCATTAAAAATACATTCTTAGCATTTCATGAACAAAGCTTAGTTTCCTCCTTCTGTTCCTATAGGATATGATCCATTTCCTGACAGATGTTTATCCTAAAACATAAGCGATTGTTGCTGAGGAAAGTAAGTGAAAAATAATGTGTCACCTAGGATGAGTCACAATGTGAATCCTGAAATCCCAGCATGATCTGAACTTCTCCAATGCCCAAGAAAATTGCTTTTTAAGATTTTTAGTTGTTTAAATTCATCTAATTAGAGACTGGGCACTTTGAATTCTGTAGTTTGTTGTCAAGCCTTCCTTTTCAAAACTGCCTTAGCATGGCTTTTGACCAAAATCCATTACCCACCCACTGGCTATTTGGGCACCTGAACAAAATGAGTCTATCCATCCAACTGCTTGCGCCTTGCTGGCTCTTAGATGCTACAACACAGGGTGCCAGGACAGGCAGACAGATATAGAATAAACAAGAATGGTTGTTGGCAGGAGTGGAGCTCTGGCTCATGAGGGCAGATAAACACAACGTGTCTTGGCTGACTGAGTCGCATGTGTGATCCCAGGCCCTGGAGAGCAGGGCAGGCTGTGTGTGCATGGGCTGTGTGGGCCTGGAGCTGATTCAGAGGTTCCACATGCAGATGTAGATGTTATTGATGTGCATATCATAAACAATGCCCTTGGAAACACTTGTTCCCTGTCTAGGCAAGAGCCACTGGGACAACGTGGAATACAGAGACCAAATTCAATTCACTCCTGTGGAGGAGACTGAGGCACCTTCTGGTTCAGACAGGTGATGAGGTTATCACCACTTACCTTATTATCTCAGGCCAATTGAGCTGCCAGAACTGGGTGTGCTTCAGATTGACTAAACTGCTAATTACTGTATCATAACTCAAACCTCAGTGAAAGGCCTGACATTTGTCAAGTCATTCACCTGAGGTGTAACTTAAACTTGCGTTTTGCCAGTGAGCGGGGTACTTGTAAGCACTTCAGCTTGTTGCTGCTGTTGCATCTGGAGGGTATCAGCTGAGGTCCTAATTCCTGTTAGGACCTGAACTCCTGTGTGTGTTTCAGATGCAATATGTATGTGCACAGTACTCACATAGATCTTGATTTTAAAGGAGCTAAAAATTCCAGGGTGGAGTTCTTCCGAAGTTCTTTCAGTTTGTGTATAGGTCAAGCGCCAGATGATTTGCTACAGCACAAGGCTTTGAACTGATCCCTGAAAATCTACAGCCATTCTCCTGCTATAAGGTTTTGAGCTGCCAAGTAAAGTGCACTGGGAAAAATAATATGCAGAAAGATGTCCATATTTTTCATCTGTAAATTCTTAAGAACAAAGATTCCAGAGGAATGGACATATCTGTTTTGTGATAGTATTATTACTTAAGTTCTGATATAAATTAACCCCTCCTTTTCCACTCTTTTTTTTTTAGTGGTTTTGTTTTTTTTTTTTTGATGGGAGGAGAGTTGGTTGACTGGTTTTGGGGGGTTTTTGTTTGGTTTTTTTTTTGGTTGTGTGTGTGGTTTTTTGGGTTGGGTTGGGTTGGGTTTTTTGGCTTTTTTTTCGGTGATTTGGTTTGGTTTTTTTGTTTTTTGTTTTTAATCTCTTATAAGGGATCCAGGTTAGTAATGGAGGCTGGGCCACAAAAGGATGTTTACCATGAGGTCTTCTGCTACATAGATAATTTTTTTCCCCCTGCAAATGATGGGTCTGAAATTCTTCCTCAGAGGGAGATCAGAACGGGAAGAGAACCTGAAGACCCTCCTCCCCCTGCCACACATATACAGAAGAGGAGATAAGGTCTTCTGTGGGCTGAAGATTTGTGGGGGCAGAAGGCCTTTACAAATGCTGCTGGAATGACAGAAGCTGCAGAGGAGTCAGAGAGAAAAAGGATATTGAGAGATAAGGTTAAGGGACATGCAGGAAACTACTGGTGCATGTGTATACCAACTGCAGTGAGTTAGAGAAGAATTGCAGGGTTCTCTTCCTGTATCTCATCCCACGAAGAGTTGTGCAGTCAGGGAGAGCCCCTTCCTAACATGGATGGTGGGGAACTGATTTCCATTAGCTGAAGCTCTGGTTATTGACCTGATAATTTTCTACTCATTCTTTACATTGGTGTAAATGATTAAAAAAATAGGGGAGCGGAGAACCAGAGTGTGAGTCTCTGGAAATACTGGAGAAGCAACACAGCACAACCTCCATTTTGAAATGGGTATGGGTGAGGCAGTAATTGAGATGTGCAGGGCAAGGAATGATTTGGTCAAGCAAAGAATTGGTGTAATTAACTGTCTGTTTATGCATATGGCTCTTCTGGCTATTTTTCCTTTTCTCAGCAGCATAGTTTGGATCTGAGCCTATTCCAGACAACTCTGACTTTCCTCTTCCTAATTTCCCATAGTAAGGGTTGAATAAAATCAAATGCTAAACAAACTGTGGGCTCAAAGTTTCCTTTAGAAGTTAGAGGAAAAATTCCTCCCCCCCCTCAATTTCTCAGGCTATTCCAGCCTGTTTTGTGAAAGATTCTCAGTCTTTCCTTGTGAAAGCTGATGGATGGCTCCAGCAGGGGAGCCAGTGAACTCCCACAGAAGAATGGGGCAGAGGTATGTGTATCCCTGTGATTTTTCTGGAAGGGGAAAATGAAGGAAGGAGGTAGGCTGCTTTGCAGCTGGGGTCCACCACAGTGTGAAACAACACCAAACAAAAAACTCAGCTCAGAGCCCAGAAAAAAAATAAGGGATTTTGATGGCCTTTGGTCTGGCTGATAAACAAGCTACAGGGGCTCCATTCTGCTACAAGCCTTTTGATTAACCCTACCCTCCAAACACATTACCTGCAAATAAACATAAACCAAGCCTACACCAGCTGAGGCTGAAAAGCTGCGCAAGCACCATCCTCTGTGGACTTATCTTTTATTTATTTATTTATTTTTGCTACAAAGTCATGTGATACAACAGTTACTGTCTCCTATTCCGGAGCTGGTGCAGCATACATCAGCTGGAAGGGCATTTCCACCATGTTCCTTTGCACAGCATGGACATGCTTTTTTTGCTACACCCTGGCTTCTCAGGGTCTGTGTTTGTGTCTGCAATCTGATGTCATTCTGTTGCTGCTTCATCAGCAGGAGACAAAAGCATTTTAGTGCCACTAAAGCATATGAACCACAGGCTCCTCCACTCCAGCTTGTCCACTGACTTCTATCCAGAGACAGGTATTATTAATGACTTTTTTGTGAAAGCATGAGTTAATGTGGCACTGACTTTTTCAGCCCTTTCCATCTACTTCCACTCCAGAAGAAACCAAAGGTAGAAACAACATATTTGGTCTCACCTAATAAATCGCTGGCAGTATGGAATAACTCCTACTACTCTAATGCTGGTATTTATTTTGTTGTATTTCTTACAGTGTAAGTGCTCCCCCTTCCTTGTAAGTCTATTTCACACCCTGACAGACTTTGCTATCTTATGTCAGTAAGATGTAGGCGAACAAGAAAGAGTCACTATAGGAGCAACAAGAGTGATAAGAGGCTTAGGGAACATGAACTGTGAGTTAAGGCCGAGAGAATCTGTTTTGTTTAGTCTAGAAAAAAGAACATGGCAGGAGCAGAGGTGGGAAATATGAGTGTTCAGACATTTTCAAGAATTTTGCAGATAGGACAGTGATCAAGTCTGCAGGTCAAGATGGGGTAAAGCAAGGAGATATTGGCCTAAGTTCAGTAAAGAAAGAAGACTTACGTTAGCTCTCTAAGAAAGGTAGAAAAAAAAGCCCAAAATCTTTCTAGCTGAAAGAATAGTTGAGCAATGGCTGTCTAGGGATTATAAACTTATTGCTTTTAGGAGGTTCATGAGAAGCCTGGATAGGTGAAAACTGTAGAAAGGGGATCCCAAAATTTCACTGCCTTTCCATGGTAACTTTTGTGTATCAGCACCAATACAAATTCTGTTTAGTTTTGACTAGATTCAGCTGCTTGCAACCATCTGTCTTTTCATTTTCCCTCCCTGCCCCACTTCCTTCCAACATTTAGGTGTTTTCCTGTATCTTCCTCTCGACCCATTTCATATTGCCAGATCAAAACACTGAGTGGTTGTAGATCCAAATGATCCTGTTCCTGTAACTGTACCTCATCAAATTTGAACACTATTTTTGTAGAGTAGCAAAGCTCAGTATTTAGCTCTTCTTTTGTATGGCACCTAGCATAGCAAGATTCTTTTCCGTTACTGGAACCCCAAATGATCACAGAGTAAGCTGAGTTGGAAAAGATCCACAAGGATCATTGAGTCCAACATCTGGCCCTCCACAGGACCACTCCAAGAATCACACCATCTGCCTGAGAGCATTGTCCAAACACTTCTTGAACTCTGTCAGGCTTGGTGCTGTGACCACTTCCTTGGAGAACCTGTTCCACTGTCCACTTCTCTGGGTGAAGAACTTTTTTCTGATATTCAACCTAATCTTCCCCTAACACAACTTCAGGCCATTCCCATGGGTCCTGTCACTGGTCACAGGAGTGAAGGGGTCAGCACCCGCCCCTCTGCTTCCCCTCATGAGGTCTCCCCTCTATCTCCTCTTCTCCAGGCTGAACAGATCAAGTGAGCTCAGCTACTCCTCATACAGCTTCCCCTCAAGGCCCTTCACTATCTTTGTATTCCTCCTTTGGCCACTTTCTAAAAGCTTTATATCTTTCTTATATTGTGGTACCCAAAACTGCACAAAGGACTCGAGGTGAGGCCACACCAGTGCACAGAAGAGCAGGAAAATGCTGCAGGAGAAATAGTATATATAATAAGAAGAATTGCAATTATCACTCTTCTACAAATAACTCAGTTCTATCTGTGGCTGCAGTTAAGCACTAAAGAAAGAGTGGGATATTTCATCCAGTGTTGAGCTGGATGAAATATTACCTCTTAGCTATCGTAGGATAGCTGCAATATGGAAGGGACAGTATGTTTCAGTTGCAGGGTCCAGGACTGATTGTGTAATGCTGCATGACAAACACATTTGATGTTTTATACGTGTTCACCAGGGAGCAGCAAATCAGCAGTAAGACCTCATACTTTGGAAGAATACACTGTGCTACACACATTTTTGCATCTTTGAACTAGTATAACTAGTTGTTTTGAAAGAAATCGACTGAAGACATATGAGGCAATCAGACCTCATGTGTCAGCTACCTATGTTAGCTGCCTGATGAGGCAGGACCAACACTGTAATATTGTGTGAGATCAACCCCTGACCCTGAATGAAACAGACTGGAGGCAAGAGGAGAAGAAATGAGTGTTAAATCATATGTCCTGCTTGACTACTCAGTGTCTTTGAGCAAGCTACAATCATCCTGCGATTGACTTTCTGGAGGCATTACTGTCCCTGATGAGGAAGAAGAGGCTGAGTTCCTCCTCTGTCTGTACAGGACCACATGCTGCTTCTGCATTAACATCCTGATTTACAGCCCACTGAGAGTCATGTAGGACAGCAGAAAATGCAGCCAAGGTTTCCTGTGGAGAAGCTGGCAGCCCTCAGGAACCCCCTCCAGGTCCATCTTGCTCCCTGCCTGTAGCCAGGCAGCCAGCCCAGAGTCCCCCTAACAGCCCCTCACTCCTTAGTCTGTGGCTGTGACTCTCCCATCGTCCCGAGCATTGACTGTCCTGGGGCTGCAGCTTTTCTAGGAGCACTGTAGCCCAACAGGCACTGGGACAATCCCTTCAAGGGAGCAGTGTCTGCCTGGGGAGTGTGTGTGCTGAGCTCTTGAAACATTTCTGTGTCCAAAGCCAATATCTTCAAGCTGAGGCAAATCAGAAGTTAAGGGTTGCTTGTAAAGGTTAAATTGTGACATTTTTAAAGGGCACTGAGTCTCAGTCAGTGCATGCTTTGGCAGTGTGTCCAATCTGTTACAACCATATTGTGCCATCCCTGGGAGGCTGTGGGAAAAGGCAGCAGCTCACTTCTGCCCCTAACTCTGCTGGCCACCACACAGCCTGCCCTGCTGGAAGGGGCAGGGGGAAAAGGACCTCCAGGCATGACCTGGGCTTCAGCCCCACAATTGGATAAAGTTAGTATAAACCTTCTTCTCAATCGATTTCTGTCAGAACTAGTGGCAGAAGATGCAAAGAAGATGAAGAAAACATCAAGCTCCTTACCTCAATGTATGTAGGCATTGTTCGGAGGTAATGGAGTGTCAGGACCAATGATCTACACGGAGATTTCCATGGGAAAGTATTTGGCATCAGGTAATAGCTGCTTCACTTGGACTGAATGGCCTCTGCCCAACTTGTCATTTTGTAAAAATAAAAAAGATTTGGTGGAGTATTTGGTTTTGAGGTTAATGTGTAGAAAATGTGGGGAACGTATGCTTTTTAAATAATTTAAACCTGAACATGTTACCTCTTTCCTCTCTCCATTTTCCAGAGTTCCCAGAGGTATAAGCCCTTCTATGGTGCTTCCTCCTCCACTTGCTGTTTCCCCCCACCACTGATGTACTTACCAGCTGCCATGCAATTATGCTGCTTTTCAGGCTTTTCAGTCAGTGAGGCAATAAGAAGAAATTGGCATTTAAATTACCCCATAGGGTGTTGATGACATTTTCCCCTACTGTGTTTTAGACCATGCTGGCTCAAGCCATCTTGTATCTACCCAAAGTTATTGCAGACAAGGCAAGCTTTGATCTTTCCAAAAGTGCAGAAGTGTACGTCTGCTGTAATGTGATGTCTCTCCTATTATTGCCTAGCCTGGAACACAATAACATCTTATAGAGGGCTTTGGAGTTTAGACTACAGCCAATTTATTTATTTTGCTGGAGCACTGTCCCATAAGGAAAATCCTAGGCTGGGTTTAAAGAGCCAGACAATGGAGCAGCCGTCACATTTAGATGTTGCTTTTGAAACAATACCCTAATGCTACATCACTTTGCTCTGCTGGGTTCTGCTTCTACTTGTCAGTGGCAGAAATCACAAAATCAGAATTAGTGAAAGGGCTTTAGTGATGTTTAGTGCAAAGCATGTTGAAAATGAAAACATCAAGCTCAACTCTGCTGAAAAAGCATCTCTCTGGTTCGTAGGTTTCTTCTTGACCAGTGGGTAGAGGCATTACCTCACACTCAGTATGGAATCAGGCAATGGACTGTGTGTTTCAGACTTTTGCAAGAAAATAGTAATGTTATACTTAGAGTAAATATTAAGAGTGCCAAATGTATGTCAGAAATCTAGACCATTTACTACCATGGAAAGGGGCTTGAGACTCCCAGCATTTATAGAAAAGAAAAAGAGACATGTCTAGTCTTACTGTCTGTGAAAATAATCTTAGAACATTTTTGGAGTCTGCAGATAGCCCAAAATAAGAACTTAAAGCTGTAGGATTTGCTGTATTTACAGCCTAGTGATTTTTAATGATAAAAATATTAAAAAAATAGTATTTTTTACCAATATATTCTGTTAAAAAAAACCTTATCAACAGTTTTTAGTAAAAAATATTGATGCTGTTTTGCTTGCTCTATTGCCAAGCTGCTCCTCCTGCTCCCAGTTTTTAAAAATATGAAAGTGGTAAATATAAACAGGTAGAAGCAACTGCATATTGGGAAGAGGCATGGGTTGAATAACTTTTTCATTTATTAAAAAAATATGGAAGCTATGATTGAAATTGGCAAACAAAAAGTCCTGAAAAAACATTTGAAAGCAAACAGTTGACATTTATTCTGTAAAGTGAGCTTTCAATTCTCATTAGCTTGATTAGAGCAATTTATATAACAGTTTTGCTTTTGGCTTCCCTGTGATTTTAAGAACCCCTTACAGATTGCTTAATATCTTAGACATCTTCAAGGACTTCCATGTCCCTTAAGCATCTCTGTTAAACTTCTAAATCTCACTTGCTCTCTTAAAATCAGTGACTTTTACAATGCAATTATGTGCAAGGATTTTGAGATCTGGAGTTGTGCATGCATATATCTGTATACATCTGTCCAAAACAGATACTAAGATACTGTGTAAAGGGGATTCTGTATTAAATAGTAATTTCCTGATGAATCCATTGACAATGTTAGTACTTTTAAAGTTTGAGAACTACTTGAGATCTCTCTGTCACATCAGATTGCTGCAAAACCTTGTAATCTTGCCATGAAAACAAGGACTAGTTTGACATGGATTGCATGCGGTTTTGCTAGCAATTACAGGAACAGGACATTTGGCAAGCTGGCATTTGATGGGGGCACAAGTATGACAGGTCAAGCAGGGTAACAGGAAATACTGGGAGCAGCTCTTTCAGCCAAGTTTGGTTTTTAAAGGACCAGGTCAGCAGTAACAGACCAAACTAAAAGCCTAAGTCTAAACCAGAACAGCCAAGACTGCTTGTGATACCCCACCTAATTGCTCAAATATTTCTTACTTATTACCACTTTCAGTTTAAGCCCTGTGTTTACTATGAGTGTGTAAGGAGTTTCTGAGCCCTTGTGCTGTGTATGGACACAGAGCCCTGCATGTGTGCAACTGCTAAGATCCATTTAAAACTTACTTTGTGCACAGGGATATTCTATTGGATAAACTGAGAAATATCAGAACTAAAAACATAACACACATGCTTGGGGGCAAAGCAAAGGCTGTCGATCCAACTGGGAGGCTGAAATTACTGACTTCTGAATGATTAACTGTGTGACCTTTGAAGAGCCTGTACTGCAGGAGCTTCATATCTTTGGGATTTTTGTGAGATACCAAGAGCGTAGGTCTATGGTCTTTCTGCAGAATAATTCAAAGCTTGGAAACCTTATCTTTGGGGTAGAGATATAAGAAGCTTAGTCTATTCATTTCAGAAAAGAGAAGGTGAAGAGGTGGCTTGGTCAGAGCCCACAAGACTTTAGTGTGGTAGAAGGTTTCTGTGAACAAAGAACTCTTTTATGCAGCAGAGAGAGGCATAACAAACACTGTGTCTGGAAGCTGCAGCGCAGTTTATACAGATGGGAACTGAGGTGCAAAATAATGGGCTTGAGGCAGAAATCACTGACAGAAATTCTATGCCTGGTGTTACGCTGCGGATCAGACTGGGTCATCACAACCAGCACTCTTGGCTTTGAAATCTGTATGCCTATGATTAACGTGATTCCCACATTATATGCACACATCAGCATTACGTTTAGTCACTGAAGAAGAGAGAGAATGCATTCAGTTAGCTCTGGGCTTTCTGCCTAAAGAGGGAAAATGAAGTGAGATTTTGTTTAAGGACAACTCTGGTAACTCTGAAAAACAACATGGAATTATTAGCATTTGAGCAGAATGAACAGGTTTTCAAGGCCCAGTACAAAAGACTTTGCAGAAAGATCTCTGTTCTCAGTGACCTGCACAGAAAGAAGGCCAGAAGGAAGGCCTTTACCTATCCTACTGGGGCTTAGTTGTGGTCCTAGAAAGCATAGGACATGCTTAGATAAACAAATCATAGGTAGGCAGGGCTATACTAGAACCCTTTATTTCAGTAGGCATCTTGCATAAATAGAAAGGGGAATATCCTTTTATCTGAGGATGGTCTTATTTAAAAAGGGTGGTATGGAGGATGGTAATGGAAGGGAACTGCATCCTTTCCAGAGCAGCCCTGGTTTAAATGTTTCATTTTGCTGGAAAACCCCTAAGTTCTTGTAAGAACTTTATAAGAGTCACTTTAAAGTGTTCCTGACTCACATGATGGGAATTCATTGCATTGAAAATCTAATTTTCAAAATGAAAAAAACTATGATTTTCAAATGTAAAAACTGCACTTTCAAATCTCATTTAAGTACTCAGAGGGTATAAAAATGAAATTTGTTGGTGATTTCAGATAGAAAACATTTTAATAATAATTATGGTACACGAGTAATGTTTCATCCTTTGATGTTTATTCAGATTGGAAATACTTTGAAGTTGGTTACCTCAGAATCACAGAATCACAGACTGGGTCAGGTTGGAAGGGACCACTGGGTTATCTGGTCCAACCTCCCTGCACAAGCAGGGCCACCCTAGAGCACATTGCACAGGATTGCATCCAGATGGTTCTTGAATATCTCCAGTGAGGAAGCACAGTCACCCACACAGTAAAGAAGTTCTTCCTCATGTTCAGGTGAAACTTCCTGTGCATCAGTTTGTGCCCATTCCCTCTTGTGCTGTTGCCTGGCACCACTGAGAAGAGCCTGGCTCCACCCTCTAGGTGCCCTCCCTTTAGGTGCAGGACTCTGAATTTGCCTCTGTTGAATTTCAGAAAGTTCCTCTCTGCCCTTGTCTCCAACCTGTTGAGGTCCTTCTGAAGGGCTGCACAGCCCTCTGGGGTATCAGCCACTCCTCCCAGCTTTGTGCTGTCAGCAAACTTGCTGAGGAGGCATCTGTCCCTTCATCTAAGACATTGATGAATGGGACAAGAAAATAACCTCCTATACAGTCTTATTTTCTGCTGCCATGGGGTGCATGTCACCCACATGTATAGACGAGTCCTTTCAATACAGCTGCTTTGTTTTGCTTTTCCATTTTTTCCGTCAGAGTGCCCAGTTATTCCAGACCAACACTTGTATTTTTTGAACATTTCCTATCATCTGTCTCCAAGGTCCTCAGTTTAAGCAGAGTGCTGAGGCATGGATAATTGAACTCACTCATTTTGGGATCCAGGTTGTTGTTGATTTCTCTTTCTCTTCTCTCTTGCAAACTTTCATTTTAAAAGATCACAATTTTCTTTGCCAAGTTGTGAAACTTGATTTTGGTTTTTTTCATCTGTTTTCCAGCCACCTTGCAAAGGAAGTATCATGTGGAGTCATGCTTTTGATGTCACCTAGGACTGTGGGTCTGCACTACGCAGATCTGAAATAGCTGGTTTAGACCCTTTTCATTTTCATCTTGTTGCTTTTGGCAGGAAAAAAGGTGTTCAAAAGTAAGAAAATTTGTTCCCAGCTGATTTGAAAACTGAATGGCTCCCTGTTTGTTTTTTTCTTTTCTAAAAGTCCTTTACAAGGGACTGTTTTTTGAGGGCTTGTGATCACACGTGTAGTTTGCTTTCTGTCTAGCCACAGCAGTTTACCACTTACAAAAGAGTCTTTCAGCACCTGACCCTATATTCAGGGCAAGATCTGCAACCTTTAATTGTTTAATTAGCTGGTGCTAGCTTAAAAATATTTAACAGGGCTCTCTCAGGTAAGTAGGTTATTTCAGGAAGCATCCCCACAAATTATTTTCATTCCTTTTCCTTTGCTACTTTACCCAGCAGAAGGAAGCAAAGGTCGTGATCTTTGACAGTGATCAACCCACCTTCAAAATACTTGCAAGTAGCCCTCATCTTCTCAACTAATGAAATAAAAGCCTCTATCAGAACTCTCCTGTAGTAGGCTGTTCGTGCCTGATGTGCTCTCTGCTGAGGAGGGGTGTGAGTGGTGGTGACTAAAAGAAAAATGACCTGATATCTTTTCATTGCTTCTTTGTTTGTTTAGTGGTGAGTGGGCAACCCTTTCATCTGAAAATTTGTGCATTCTTTTCTATTCCATAAAAGTATGGAGTCATATATAATCCCAAGTTGGGTAGGAAGATACTTTACCTACAGTAACAAACAGTACAGGAACAAAGGCTGCTTGTCCTGACTACCTCTGTCAAAAACAAATGATGATGAGTGAAGGTGAAAGCTAGTACTTCTAAAATGTATCCTTTTAAACATCAGTTAACTGCAGAAGGTGACACTGACATAATAAGAGGTTTCGTTTTATGTGTTTGCAGATTTTGACATGATGAGGAGAAAACTGAGCTGCTGAGAAGTTTTTCTTCTTTTAGTGACATTCAGACACTCCTGCTACAGGAAGATGAGTTAGCATTTGCCACCTTCATCGTGCTGCCAACAGACCTCTCCCAGTTTATTTCTGGTAGAATTTCCAATATTTTTAATACCATAATGCTGGCAGATAAAAGATTAAGAATAAACTGCCTCTATTCCTATTCTTTTCTGTGAGAGATAAACAATAATGAACATGAAGTACGTAAGTAGTATTTTTATGGAGCCGCTTTTTAAACTGTAGCTTGCTTTTGAAGTCAGCATTGCACTTGGCTCAAATGATGAGATGCTGACATTAAATGCTACTCAGGCTGAGCCAGTGTTAATATTTTCAATGCCTTATTAAAAAGGAAAGAATGTAAACTAATTCTACTTCTGTTATGATGAAGTTCCTTCATAACATCTGAGCAAAATCAAAGCTCTTTGAGGACTTAGGCAAAGTATAATTTTTCTGCTGTTTATTTGGGGCAGGGAGCAGTGAGAGAATGATTTTTAAAATGCTTACTGAGAGTCAGCTAATTTTCCTCATCCCTGTTTGAAAGTTTCCAAAAAAGGAGCATGAGGAAATCAGGTTGACTCCCATGGTCAACAGCAGCCAATGCCAATGAATACATGTACTGTGGGTTAGTGAAACTCATTATCCCTATGTGCCAAAACTGAGACAATGGAGACAAAAGTCACAGCCTTTCAACTCCAAATATATCACTGGGCTAAATTGCCTAACACGACTAAGAAAATAATCAATCAAAAGAAATTACTATGCAAGAAAAAAAACCCTTCTTCTCTATCACCAGTGTATTGTCCCCTTCTGCACCTGGCTCTGGCTACCTAGTCAGTCTACAAGACACTTAACTGGGTGCTGTTATTTAGCTACAGGAAAGACGTAATTTCTGCAGCAGATGAACACTAATGCATAAATTCTGGTAACTTCACTGAAAAATAATGATATGTTAATCTATCCATTTTGCAGATGAAGAAAAGGGGCAATTGCTAGTGTGCCACTTCAGCATTACTGTCTGCCTTGAGTCCTACCCATGTCTGTTTAGTAGACTGACATATTTCAATTCTAGAAGGCTCACCTGCCACATGCCTGCTTTAGAGCCTGAGCTGGTCTAACACCTCCACCCTGTGTTGCTAAAGTTGTACCCTGTGCAGCTCACACATTAGTTCACAGTGTGGTCACTGTGTTACCCTCTATTCTAGCTTCTAACCATGGCAAGCTGGTGGCTCTCAAACACTAGGGATGTTGCAATTCATCTGAAGAGGGTTCCTCAGATGAAAATCTGGAAATGAAGACTGCTGACTGGGAAGCAAGAACCAGACTCTCTCAGAACTAGACTATCTGATAAACTTCATTTTATCAGCTTGTTGGATCAAATAGGATAGATCAATACCATTCCATCACCACAGTTTATCATCTGGAATCCCTCTGTAGCTTACAGTGGCAGATCTTAAGAATGACAGTTCCTTTCCAAATGCTCCACAAAAAAATATTGGCTCCAGTTGGTGTTAAATGAGTTAGCTTAAACAAAGTCAAACAGTTCAATGCTTTGCATTCCATAGAAGTTAATGAATATGTCTTGCAGCTCTCTTTTTATTCTTTGGATGACACTGTCTTCCTGGAGGGTAGATAAAAATATGAAGCCTGTAAAGATAAAGTAGTAATTCTTGCTGTGACTTGGGAGAGGAGGAAAGCGAAACAGACTGTGAACTAGAATCAATGGGATATATGAAGATTGCATACTTCTTGTCCAAGTATATTGGCTGCACAATTCTGTATCATGATCCAAGGTTATGCCTGGTACCAGCTCAACTGTATTTCAGCCAGGTTCTTGCTGAAGAAAGGTGGACTTAAGTAATTTATTCTATTCTATTTAGTCTCCATGTTCCAGGAGAAACCTGGTGCTGCCACAGCTGAGGAAATGGTATAATATCCAGATATGTTAAAAGAGATGAAAATCAAAAGAGAGCTATGTACTCATGGTGAATAAGTAAGGCATTAAGAAGATATTTCTGTTGTAAGAAACACTGAGGTACGCACTATTCCTCTCTCCAGTTGAACAGTACCTCCATAAGCAAAGAAGTTGTACTAAAAAATACCTTTATCCATGTTCCTAACTCCTCAAATAAGAATCTAAGTAGGTCCAAAGATTCACCAAACCTGGCTCTGCAAAGAGACAAAAGCAGTAAAGACGTGAGGGAAAAAAAATCATTTTAGTAGTTTTTAAGCTGCTACCTTTCATACTTACAGTAGTCTATTCAATTCTCTGTTACAGTGGGAAAGGGAGATCATCTTACCCCACCCTGGACATCACAGTCTAATCTGTTCTTTTTATTTAACTGGTCTCTTAGTTCAACAACCAATTATATATTCACCAAGTTCTTGGTTTAAAATCATTCTTAGGCTTGTGGAATTTTTGCTGCCAACCTCAAGATTCCATCTACTTGTCTTTGCTAAAGACTTGTGTCAACTTAGACAAATTGCACTTGGCCAGATGGCAGTGCCCTTGTCCCTGGTAAACAGAGCTTTGCTACACAAACAGGCCTGCTGTCATAAGTGTGCTGCTCAGCAGAGGAGGTTTGAGCTAGCTGCAATAAAATCTGTTGTCTTGATGTAAAGATCTTCTATGTTATAAGAATCTTCCCCATATGGATGAGGAAAATCTTTTCCTTCTTTCCTTTGCTGAGCATGTTGAGCTCTACAGATGTAAACCTGCCCATACGTGCTAAACACATCTGAGTATTTTCAGGCATTTCAGTGGTACTCTGAGTCAACAACATTGTGAAAGAACCTGTCAGAAGGTAGAGAAATTATCTTTGAGAAGCTGGAGATATTTTTTTAAGAGCCAGAGGGAATGAAAAAAATAAAAATTTTGTCAGGGAAAAAATTTTTAAAACATTTAGTCCAATGATTTGCTAGATGCTAGATCTATTTGTTGAAATCTGTGTTCTGTGTATTAGAAATAGCTGCACTGTATTTAGGTGAATATTTATAGAAAAGCTAAGCCCTGGTCCTAGAGCTTGTCTCTGCTTTTCTCTTTCTTAAAGCTTGCTATTTATATCATATAACCATAGGATAGTTTGGCTTGCAAAACTGTGGCTGACCAAAGTCCTGAGGCCCTGCCACATGAAAGATGACTTCTCCACTGGTTAAACCCCATCAAAAACAGCTTTTCCACTGGATGTGCCGGGAAGCATCTCACTGAATAAATCATCTTTTCTAAAGAGAAAAACGTTTTGTGGCATAATTCTGCTGACTACATCGAACTTCTGCCCCAGAAGGATTCTGGCCTTTGCCTCTTGACTTTGCTGTTATAAACTCTTCTGCTTTTAATGAATAATTGAATCTTGATGAGTTTCTTCTAAGTAAGCTTACACAGCAGTAAGACTGGCAGCAAATCGCAAAGAATAAATAACTGCAGTATTTTTCATACAAGCAAAGAAAAGAAACCAGTCATACTCTCAGCTGTTTGAAAATCTTGGTAAGTTTAATGTGAAAAACAGAGACCATATAGCTCCCATTTCAGAACATCAGAAATGTGAGATCCTCAAGTTCTTTTTGACAAGCTCTACCACTTTGGTAGCAAAAATTAGCATCATTTAAGGTAAAAGGCCATTGCCAGTTTCATCTGTGTCTTATAAACAGAAATTATCTAAAATTGGAATTTTACCATCTTACCCATCCAACCACTGAGGTTTAGTTATAAAGGAATGCTAAAATGAGCCATCCCATGTCCGTACTAGCAGAACAAAACCAAAATTGGTGAGGTTTTGTGGCTTCAAACTAAACCTGCCTCTCATAACAGAGATGAGAATAAACTGAAACCTTTTATCTGAGTCACAAACTGTGGTGGTTTACATGAGCTGGGACCAGAGGTCCAGTTGCCCACAGAAGGCAGAATGCAGCCACCCAGGTCAGAGTCTGGCCCCAACAGCAGAGTTGATTTCTTGTAGTTTCTGAAGAGAGAACTGGAACATCTCTCATGATCAGAAGGCTGTCTTTCTACTCAGAGAAACCCTAAGTGTTGACATTGTGATAACAAGCTGTAACCATTACATCTGCAGAACAAGCTCTCTCCTTTGCCAGTCACAGCAGGGCACTGTAGCCAGCTCTTTGTGGAAGCAATAGCTTCATCCATAATTAGTGGCTGAGTGGCTACACACATAAAATGCTCTTGTGATATTCTCTCCTTTCATTAGTTCTCTTGCTGCAGAGACAAGCATAAGTGACCTTCAGGTTTCATTTGGATTTATTAATCTAATGACCACCTGTGGCCTAAGAATGACACTTGACATATATCACATGGCCATTTGATGACATCACTCTTTACTGAAGTTGTCCTATGTTTTTCATCTCCGTGTTCCAGATGAGTTTGCTTGGCCTCCATTGATCTCCCACCAAGAATGATATTTCTATTCAGGCTTTAGATAACCTTTCCAAACCCAACTCTCTTTCTGCTAATCTTTCAACTACTTGGAACATTCTTTTTTATCTTTTTTTTTTCCCCTCTATTAAATACACAGTTATTCTAAAGCTGAAATGTGGAAATGCCTCCATTACAAGGATATATGTAAGAAAAACAAGGAAACAAGGTTGGTTCAGTCACGCAAGCTGTAATCTAGTTTAGGGTCTCCTAGCTGAATGATCTATCTACCATACTTGAGGATGTGAACAAATAGATAACTGAAAGCACATGTGTTCTTGCAGAAAGTCTGACTCCATAAAAATGATGAAATTTGCATTTATGGTGTTTAAACAAGATAGTTTTTGACTGACCTTTGTCCACAGCACCTTGGAATGCTTTATGTCAGCTGTCTCTCTCTAGCAGTAATGCTCTGTCATTTTCTAATTAGATCTGTGCAACTGTTCACACTGGAACTAGAACTCAGCTATAAGGTTGCAGGGGGATGTGTCTTCATTATCTATTTTTCTCATCTCATGACTCATGCTGAGTTACATTCTGCTTAAACAAATCAATATGGTTCTTACTATTGAGAGCACAAGAGTGCAAATATCATGCTAGTCCATGGTTTTGCTGTTGTTTTGTACAGTACCAGCTGGTTTTTATTGAGGAAACAGCATTATGTTGTTGAATATTTTTTGGTCTCTACAGGCCTTATTGTTCTGTGTTGGCTGGGGTGAATAAGAAAGTACTAAATCCTTTGAAGAGTTAGGAAATGACAGTAACTGGAAGAGTATGTACTCCACAGCTGATGAAGAACCAGATGATCTTTCTTTTTTTTAATTTTTACTGAAAGCACTGATTGACTTATGATGGTTTTACTGAGAAAAAAAAAAAAAGGAACTTTCTTCTGTTTTCCTTCTTCTAGTTTCAAAACTATTGGAACATAACACTGCTCTTCCAGAGATCCACCAACCCTAAACTGTTTCACTGTATCACTGCCTAAATAGCTCACCACATTTGCATTATCTCAACATGCATCAGTTTCCTCCACTGAAAAATATTTTGATCTCTTAAGAAGACTTCCCTTTCTCTAAAGGTTGTGAACAACTTACAGACTTAGAGATCTGAGGTTGAAAAAATGAAGATCACACTGTAACTACTCAAAAAATTGATCATGGGCCTTCCGTTCTGACACTAATGCTGACAGGTGTCCAATAAGGCATATATAATCTTTCTTTTGCATATACATTTCTCTGTTCTCTACACTGGGGCCCCTAAGTTTTTGCTCTGTTAAGTGGTGAATTTGACACTGAAAAAAGGTCTTTCACACACACTAGTGAAGAATGGGGCTGGTGCACTAAGTGAAACTTGTGTTTGTGTTGCTATCTACCCTTAGGTAGAGCACACAGGTTGCAAATGGTACTTGCAAAAACCCCCCTATTTCATGATATTTTTTGACAGCAGCCATGAGTTGAATGACTTTGGACTGCACGTCCTTACAATGGGGATTCTTTCTGTGAGTCAGGTCAGAGGGAGAGAATCAGCCTGGGAGGTGGCAGAGGTATGAAATGTCTCCTTGTTCTCTGCCAAGTCAGTTTTTTGGGAGGACAGCTGTCTTGAATATCTCAAAGCAAGAAATTGTAAGAGATCAGAGCTCAGCTCTAGACTTCATTACTCAGTTTTCTAGTGTGCTTGTGCCAGAGCAGAAGGTTTGGCTTGCTCGAAAGGAACATCCTTGTGGAATGGGGGCACTTCTTTTAAATGAATGAAGCTGGATGGGGAAGAGTGGGGAAGACTGAGTGCAGAATTTATCCTGTTGCACATTTCACATGATGAAATTTCCCTTGCTAAAGCAAACCAAGCCAAAAGAAAAAAAAAAAAAGGAAGAGAAAGAACTGAGGGGTTTTGTGGTAGAGCTGTTCTTCACATGCTGTGTTATGAAATGAACCGAACTGTATCCAGCAGACTTTAATTAACTTTTTATTAGGAGAAAAAATCAGCTCTACAATATAAAAGATTATTTAAAAAATGAAGTATCTTGGCTATTTTTCATCCCAAATGCACAAAGGAACAAGACTACCATACATTCCAGTGGCTTGAAATATTTCTATTGGAATAAAAAAGTGAAGTTAGCTTTGAGTCATGCAAGAAGGCATCGACACATCCTTAGGTTTCATTGCTTTTATTGGAACTGAAATAAATAGAAACCATTTTATTCTGAAATCGTGAAGAAATTACAGCACCACGGTTTAGACCTTCGTGGTGAATTTCTGCTTTGGTGGAACATTTAGAGCTACGTTGCTAACTTCTTTAAAAAATCTTTAGCTGAATGAGACAAGTCTGTGAAGAAGAATGCTGATTTTGGGTTTAAAATCAGCAGTATATCTGTCCATGTCAGAAATTCCATAAATAAAGCAGGAAGCATGAACTTGAAGGCCCTCATCCTCTTGTTCCCACTGCTTAAAAAATTACTAAGTTACTTCTAACCTACTCTCAGTCTAATTTCCTCTGGCATAATGTTTTCTTAATATGATGTAAAAGGAGATTGGCTGGTTGGTTGTTTTTCTTCTTCAGCTGAGTTAGTACTCTATCTTTTCTAACTCTAGTTTTCATCTTCATCTCGTAAACTTTTGAACCTGATAGATATTTCAAAGATAACTATTTCCCTACAGGTTTTGTGCAACTTAGAAGAGAAAAAAGGTCCAAAGTAATGCCATTATGAAGGAGACACAGAAAGCAAGCAGTGTTTATTTTCACCAGCCATGCTATCTCTTATGTAGGAGAGTACGCAAGGAGACCTTTCGAAGAGTGGAAATTGGCTTTTTTGTAGGGGAAAAGAATTGTGCAAAGTAGGGGAAAAGAATCTTACAAAGTCATTACACCGAGTAACTATTGTTTTTACAATTTTGGAGCAAAAGGAGTCAAACCATTTTGGAAACATGCTAACACCTCCCTCTGCACCAAGAGAACATAGAGTATAGCATTAAGCTAGTCCTTGTCTTGAGAGTTATATGCTTCTGTCTGAGAACTCACAGACTAATTTTTTTTCAAATTCAGCTATTTTCTAGATTTACAGAAAGAAGAATAAATAAGATGAAAAACATTGGAAGAAATCTTTAAAGGTGTAAATTTGACACAACTTCTTTCAGCTCTCAAAGAAACACAGCAAATAATCTGACATCCAGGATCCAGAGAGCAAAAATATATAAACCAGTGCAAGCATGTCTTCTCTCACATTCAATTATTCTTGAAGACAGCAAATCTGTCTTTTTGAAGTCTGCTACTCCTGCGTATTTTTTATTAAGAAATAACATATTCCGAGAGCCATCTGAAATTTTTCTTAATGAAGCCAAGAGGAACACTGTGGGAAAAAATTGCTTAAGAAGACATGCATTTGGCCCAATATTCGTAATTTATCACCATATCATATTTTCTAAAGATTGTTGTCCAGAATAAATCATAAATTTATGAAGTGCAGAACTGAATCCAAAAGGATTTTAATTCCATGGAACCACCATATTGCCAAGGGGCATATTTTTAATTCCTCTCCATTAGCAAAGTCATTGCTTCTAGACCACAGTATTTGGTCTTTCTTCCTCAACACAAAAAGTACACAAACATTTTGTGTCATTGTTAGCATACACATTGCATAAATCTCTTTCAATCTTCCATGATCTAGTGTAGGTATAAGTATTTAATATTTTTACAGTAAAATAGTACATATGGGTGGAGATTTCAGGTCATAAATATAGAAAAAGGTCCGTAGCTGAAGTCTAAAAGGTTAATACTTTAAATTCAGACACTCGTTGTTGGGGAGTACATTAATGTTTTGTGGAGGACAGGAGAGCAGGCTACAGGAAATGTTTAGTGGCTGCACACTTTGGAAGGCAAATTGCATTGAGGGGCACGTGCCCAAAGCAAGACACAGCCTCTGCTGTGAGGAGCTCACAGCCTGAGACAGGGATCCCCAGGGTCTCTGGCGTCACTGGCTGGCTGAAAGAGCCATGCATGATCTGCCTGCAGATCATAACTTCCTCAGTATCACTGCCTGTGTGTCAACAAAGGCTGGGGGCCATCAGTATAAGCAGTGGGTATAAACTAAACTGGGAAAAAGGGAAACTGGAAACTCCTGGCATCCAGCCCAGGCTTCAAACCACAAGCTATCCTATGTATTTCTCTGTGTATCTGAACTGGGATTCTGTTTGGGGTCATCTTTATGATCTGTGTATTCACCCCAGGACCAGTTCTATATATAGCACATTTGTTTATGTTGCCTTGCTGTGCCAGAAGCCTTCTCTCCAGGAGATCCACATTGTTGACTCATTTCATCATTGTTCTTTCCCATCTCTTGCTGGTGAAGGGCTTAGTTGTTGCCAGCTGGTACTCTGCTGAATTTGCAATTCACTGTATATCAAATAACTTTTAAAACAAATTTCATAGTTTGGTTTTTCCAGTTACACACAGTCTCCAGCTTTTGCTGCTGTTTGATTCTCATTATAAAATAAAGTTGACTCAAAGAGGAGGGGATTTCTTAAAAGAAAATCTGTGTGTGAAGGGAAACAGGAAAGAAATATCCTAGAAGTAGTTAACTGGGGGATATGTCTGGGAGTAAGCCATTCAGATATAACATGTTGCTTTGTTTCCACAACTTTCAGCTTTTATAACACCTGTGAGCTATTGTTCATCCCAATGTAAAACTCCAGGGTTTCTGGTGACCTCCCAGTGATGGCCCACAGGTTACTGCAGCATTTCCTGCCATACAGAGGGCAGAGGTCTGAGCAAATTAAGAATATAAGGATAATTCTGATTTGGGGCAGCTAGATTAATTCCATCCTGTGGTTTACTGTGGTGCTCTAGTTTTCAAATTGTCCTATTCATTGTCAGAAATTAAGCCTATCTGGTGGATGAAGGCAAACCCAGGAAGATGTGTGACCACACTGGGGCTGCTCTGGACCTCAGGATGAGGATGACATAGTATGTGGCCAAAGAGTATGATGTTCACAGAATGTCATCTGGTACTGATGTTATTAGGAGCCTTCAATGAGCAATTGCAGTGAGGATGGCTTTACATGCTGAGCTTCAAGATAGGGAAGAATTCATTGATATGCTTCTCTCCTAGGGCTGCAGTACTACTTACATTTCTACACTACTGCATGACTATTTCTCTGTACCCTAAATCTGCCTTGTTGAGCAGAAAAATTGGAGTGAAGCTGCTGCACAATGGTGGGTAGTTACAGCATTTTGGCAGGGAAGGGAAAATCACGCTCACCAATGTCAAAGGACTAGAGATTCTTTACCTTCCCTAATTAACCTGTGCCTGTGCAGTGCATGAACATACACTTGTGCATGTGGGATCTAACCTGCACTCAAAGGTGTATGTATCCAGGTGCTTGGGATAGATGGAGCAGACACAGAGATATCTCAGCAATCTCACAGCTCATTTCAGACAGAGGAATAAAAAAATCAGCAAGTTTCTCCAGTGAGTAGCATCGATTTAGGCAGGTGAAAAAGTTGCTGTGGTGAACAGCCTGCTGCAAAGGTCTGCAGAGCAAAGCAACATCACAGTGCACATTTGTGCAAGACAGATGGGAAAGCTGATGAATGGCTAAAGCTGTGAGGTTCAGAGCCTGCTAGAAACAAACTGTTCCCATGCAGAAAGGTCCCTGGTGAAGCTGTCAAGTTCTGATCTGTTACTCTGAACCAGAAAAATCAATGTTTTCTTATCCTGGCTCAGCTTCAGCAAAATCATCATAGTAACAGTTTACTGTGTGGTCTGAGATGAAAAAATAGCAGCTCAAATTGGTTTTTGTTCAGATTCAGTTCAGCACCCTCTCCAAAAGGCACTTAATCTCTTGAGGAACTGCCCATTCTCAGAGTGTACCTGTGTGCCTGGATGGTAAGAGGAAAAGTTTTAATTGCTCTATGGATTTTGACCTCAATTTTACCTGTGTTTTGTTGCACCTGCCATGTGTAAATCGCTATGTCATTGCTCCCTAGTCACTCAGCAGCTTCACTGGGATGAGCAAGTGGGCCACAGCTTGATTTATAGTAGGTAAAGACCCTTCTTTACACAGTCGCTGCTGTGCTTCTGCCTTCATAGAATTAAAGAGGCCAGTGGCTGACTAGGCCATGGAAATGGGCTTCTTGCCCTTAAAAAGGAGCCTGGAGATTAGGGTTGCAACACATCAGCATGTGCTATGTTGGCAGTAGCCACTGCTATAGCTAATCTCTGAACACGTGGAAGATATCAGACTCCAGGATCATCAATCATACATTCATTTATTTTAATGAAAGGAAAGAATGAAGGCTTCAGTTTCCCTGGAAAAGGATGAAAAAAAGTTTGACTTAATGCCAGAATAAAAATGATTAAAGGAAGACTGTCCCTTTCCCCTTCTCTATAGATATGTGTTCTGCCAGTTCCTGGGCCCCAGACACTCCAGTCACTGGAGCAAAAGAGCTGTCTTCCGTGCTATTCTCTGTGCAACAAATGTAGTGTTTAGACCAAGGTCAGGCTCGAATTAGTGCTTTTCCCCCTGAGGGGCATCATCACTGTATTATGCCAGAACCAGTCTTCACTGGGTAAAGTTCCTTTATGGGATTATCCCTTCCCATCCTGTCTGCCTCCATGTCCTGTGACCCCCAGCCTATTCACAGCAGTGTCCTTTAGGGCGCCTGCAGCACTGGGATCCAGCTGGCAGCTTACCCGGAGTTGCTCTGGTAAAGGTTTTGGTGGGCTATTCTCCTCTCCCTCGCTCCCACCCTAAAGCCACACGCTTTCATACTTAATGTATACACAGACATAGGCACATATGTACTTGGGCAACAATCTGCTTTATCAGCCTGGGTCTTTTCATACAGTGAGATTTGCGCTCACAGCTACCATGGTTACAGCCTGACTTCACTGGCCAGGAATTAGACTACTGTATGGTCTCCTAAACTGTGTAGGCATTTGAAAGGCAACTGCTTTGCAGTGAGCAAATTTGTTTTGTGCAGAAGGAGGCAAAATGATCAAGTCATCAGTTTTATTTTATTTTTGGCCAAATCTCCCCAGCTGAAAGACCTAAAAATCATTGCACACATGGTAACAAATGAGAGAATTTGGACCGCAATATTCAAGGCTGTTGCTACAGATAGGGTGACACAGGCTGTCTGGTAATGGTGCAATGTGCTACATAGCAGTCCCTTTCAACTGTGTTTGGGCAGTAGAACGCTGTTTTGTTTTATAGTAAGGATTCCCATTTAAACTACTGCTGAATCAGTTCCATTGCTATCAGTGAACTGTTCCAAAAGAACCTTTATTTTCCCTTGTAAAATGCATCCTGCAGTGACTCTTACTTTTACTGGTAAAGTTTGTAAAACATTTACTGAGAAGTGTGACAAGAAACAAGTTTTATTGGATGGGTTTATTTTCCATTGACAAAAGTTTTGCCTTTTGGTACCGTAGAAGAAAGCAACAAGAAGAGAGCAATAAAATGATAACTGGTATAGCTGAATTATCATAATGTCTGTAATTTTAGCTTATTTTAATTCTTGCAAAATAACCTGTGAAATCATAGGCAGCCCACTTGGCAAGTACATTTCTCTCACCATTTGTTCTACTGCATTTGGTCTTCTGTAAGCCATTTTGTATTTCCAAAAATATAAGGTTTGCCACATGGGATTATCTGGTATTTTGTATCCATATATTACCACTATGAATTGCTTCAGGAAAACTGTTACTGTCTCAGTAGTCAATTCTACATAACTGGCTATCAGTTGAAATTATGTCCTTCCTCATCTCACTCAACTGGTGAGAAATTGGTTGTGCCCAGCATAATACACTTCGTAGCATATTCTGTCAGTCACTCACTCTGCCCCTCTGTGGGTTTTTTCCCTTTTGAAATTTCCGATTCCATGCCACCAACTCCGTGCCACCAAATTCCTGACTACAGTGATTGCTTCAGTAGCTTCCTGTTTGTTTTTTTTTCTTCTCTCTGACGTAGGAACTGGACTTCACCTCTTCAGAGCACTACTCACCTTTTCAATTTGATGTTAATATGGCCAAATTTCCCGCCACTATAACATTCCTCGAAATCATTGCACATTTGTGACGGCAACAGGATTGGGTCCATGGTACTCAAAGCTGATGCTACAGATTTACACAGCCTCTGTGGCAGTCATCCAATATTCAGCAATGGTGCAATGGTTTTGGATAATTTCCTGATTTTATTTAAGCATCTTCATTCTGACCACAATAGCCCTAGTCTCTCCCTCTACAGAAACTTTCTGTGCCTAGTCATATTTTTTACTTAACTCTGGAATGTCCTCTGTGGCTCTTTTGGAGGTGAATAGAGTATTACGGGCAAATGTGTGCCATTGATTCATATAATCTTCTATAAAGTTCAATATGTTATTTCTCATTCTGACATAATAAACAGTTTTTTAAGTTTTAGGAGATGAGCAGGTAATGCAACATTTACTGTCTTCTAGTCATCCATCACAGAAATTGCTGTGCATGAGAGAAGCCCATTGTTTCATTTGCAGTTCATCCATTCTGTTTTTTGGTCCCATCAGGACTTCTTGTGTGTCTGTTATCCAGCCTTGGTGGTTTGCTTTTCTTTTGTTTGTTCATTCAGGGCTTCTAGTTTCTGACATACTTTCTGAAGAGACTAACTCCAGAGTAGACTTCTCAGTGTTGTTCATTTAGCCAAAGGCCAAGGTGAGGAAGTTTTTCTGCAGCAAAATCCCTGTGCATCAGATACACAGGTTGTCCATCCATCTGATTTCAGAAACACCATGAAAATATAGATTACAGGAGCATTTTGTCAAAGGGAAGGAGTGATGAGAGCAATTAGTACTAACATACAGAGCCTTTCACCTGGAAGTCAGTAGTTCTAATCTGTGATCAACAAAACCTGGTTAGCCCTTAATCTCTCTGGTTGTTTTGTGCTCTCTCATATTGTAGTGAAAGCCTGTGTAATAACAAGCACTAACAGCTCCAACTACAGTGTATTCTGCAGCGAGGCAGGCTGGTTTTAAAGTAGCAATAAGATGGATTTACACTGCTCCTGTACAGCTTCATAATGGGGAAGAAGCACTTGGAAAGCTGTTAAACTACTGCTAAACGAAATTTGAAAGGAATGCACTTACCGATCAGTTATTTGGGTATGAATTCTTGTCCTAATGTAAACACTGGAAAAATTCCCCCTGAATTCTTCTGAATTTTGCCACAGGCCCCTGGAATATTCATGTGAATAAACATGGGATCTGTTAAAGAAGGTCCCTGGCCAAGGTGATACGGGCCCCTGCCTTACAAAGTAGCTGTTAGACAGGTTTTCCAGCTAAAGTTTTGACTTTTGGTATTTATCTAATATTTTAAATTGCTTGGGAGGGGAAAGTCAGGAAGAAGTAGATGGAGTTTTACCTTATCTGGACCTGACTGCTGTTCCACAGCTCTGATCAACATGATCAGTTTATCATGATCAACAAGGAAACGCTGCAGTGAAGTCTGTATCATTGCCCTGACCTCAGCCACAACCTCTCTCTGGGTGTGAGCTCACATATGTTTTTATGGTGCCTGCTCTGAATATTTGCAGGCTGGAACAGCAGTTTGAACTGCTCTCCAGCCGGAAGGGAGAGCCAAGGTGCATTACATCATGTGTTAGAAATTCAACCGAGAGGCACTTCTACCCGGACTCACTGAACTTCTCTTTTTCTCCCTCTTCTCTTAGAAAGTTATTTTCCATTGTAACAGGTGCTAATGACATATTATGACTTTCCCGGAGTGCCCAAATGGCCTGTTGAGAGTCAGGGAATAAACTATCATTAAAGAAGTAAAAATTATTCACAGCAGTATAGTCAGAAAAAAATATATTTGATCAAATTTTTCCCCAATCCCCTGCAGACAAATGCTCCATAAATAACTGT
The DNA here is from genome assembly GCF_001715985.3 of Manacus vitellinus. Lineage (NCBI taxonomy): Eukaryota > Metazoa > Chordata > Aves > Passeriformes > Pipridae > Manacus > Manacus vitellinus. Next base: position 3,990,135 of record NW_021940122.1, read on the forward strand.
CTCACTGTTATACAATATTTTTGTGAGCCTATCTAGATTTGTGTGGATCCTTATAGAGAGTGTCTCCTAGGATTCTGTGCAACCAGTGATTTGCTATCTAGGTAAATAGATGTTATGTAGAGAAAAAGCTATGATCATTTCCTGTCTTTTATTCTATGTTTTCATATCCTATGATTTCACAATAATCCTTAATTCTCTCAGCTAGCACTTGCCTTCAAGAAAAACTTCCCACTGCAAAGTCTTCAAGCAAAGGAGAGACTATTATACATCCAGTCATTAGGAAAAAGATTGAAATCCCTCGTACTCATTTCTTGAATATTCTCTTTAAACTAATTTGCCTCAATATTGATTTCTAGTAATGAGATGTTATGAAGCAGTTGGGCTAGGATTAAGCACATACTGTTTTGGGCAGAAGCACCTTCTTACATGCAAGCCATAAATCTTGATTCTCCCTTAGATCTGCCAACAAATTCTTCATGAGGCATTGCTTAGCTGTTGAAAATGAAAAGGACTTCTGAAGATAAGAATGTGCCCCATGAACCTTGGGAGCATGGTGTCAGTAACTACACTGGGAAGACTGAATAAACTAAACATTTATTTTGCCACAGCAGTGGCAAAACCATTAGCGAAGGTTTCCTGGAAAGTTTGAGGCAGCATATGTTAATGAGAGAGGGAGACACTTGCTCCAACATCTGGCTGGTATCTGTTGTTTTGTGCAATGTAAGGTCTGGTCTTTTTTAATCAATGAATATTATAAGCTAATCCTGGTTTAGTGCTTGAGATTTAGTGTATTGTAAAATTAGTATATCATTCCCTAGGAGACTGACAATTCTGTTTCAGTAGATCTTATTTCCATTTGTGCAGGAATGTCTTTGAGGACAAGACATTTTAACACTCAGAGATGGGGAACAAGGAGAGGTAAAGCTTATATTTGACTACTGCACAGTTGGGAGAGGAATTGGGGAGTTTGTAATTAGATCCAATCTGACTTTACAACTATTATATTGCATTTACACTTCATGCTTGATCAAAGCACTGTTACATTTGTATGTAGAAAAGAAGGTTCAAATCTGAATCTGGAAAAAAAACTGTGTTAAGTTTCACTCAACATCAGCTGAGATTTGCTTTTATCAAAGCCGATGGCTTACTCAGGTTGGGATGAGGTACCTTATCTCTCAGTTCGTGTTATAGCAATGGCTCACAATTAGTTTTAATGTAACAGTCAATCGATTTAGTGAAAAGAAATTGGTTTTTTTCTGCTTTTTCAGTCTTCAACTTGATCAGGTCAACACACCTACATTGTCAAGAGCACCTTCCCCAGACTAAGTGGTGTAGTGTGGCTTATAGCTGTACTTCTCAAGGCTAGAAAGAGCTCTAGAAAAATAAGACAATGTGCACACTGAACCTCCCTCCCCTGGATCTCATGTATTTAGCCCTAAATACAATCAATACTTTAAAATTTCCTATTCAAAATGCAGCTCACAAGGATGATGTTTTCATCATATTAATTCAGTGGTATAAATTACATGCAGTGCAATGCATATAGTGAGGGTGGTTTGGAATGTGTGAGAGTGCAAAGCATGTTGAGATCATGCTGTAAATGTGGGCTCGGTTTTGATGTGGTTTGTACCTATGGGTTATGTCTATACCAGCTGTCTGGAATGGACCTTAGAATGAACAGTCCTGTTAATAGGGTTTCCTCTTGCAGAGACCCATTTGGCTCACTCCTGACAGAGGACAAGGGGTAATGGAACCCATATGCAGCACAGATGGACAGGTATTCCCAGACTGGCTGGGAAGGAAGTTCCTTGACAATGAAGGCACACTTCTGGGAAACCTGTGTGTCAGTTACAGCTCAGCCATAGGCCTTGTGTATGAGCTAAATTTTTTAAATAATTAAAATTATTTAATCCTTTTCACACCTGGTTTTCCCATATAAAAAACTTCCAACACTTTTCTTATCAATGTAGTGTTAAATCTACTAATGGGGAGTCTCCTTTTTTTGTGTAGAAAATTTAGCACAGTAAGATGGCTTAGTTACAGCTTGCAGGCTCTGCTATAATAGAACGGGTAACCGCAGTAAGAAAATAAAACATTCAGTCATTGCTTTTGTACATTATCACCATCTAAAAATCTGATGTGAAGAGTATCCTTTTTTCTAGTGTTTTTATTTGGTTTTGGTGTTCTGGACTTTTAGGAATATTTTAAGCTGATATAGCTTAATTTTCCTCTTTCATAAATGAGCACATACATTAACCATGTGGAAAAAGGAAGCATCTTTTTCACACTCAGACTTTCCTGTAATCATCCTGTGCATTCTATGCATACTAGGTTGAAGTGATCAGACCCTCTGAAGCTGTCTGCAGAGATGGAAGCTTGCTTTGGTTGGTGTTCAACATAAAATGATTTACATTTTTTTCTGAGAGCTCTTGAGATCTCTTACAAAGCATCAGCCTTGAAAACTAATACAGAATTCCTGAGACATGACAATAACACCTGAACTGTTGTTACAGAACTGAGTCACTGATGCATAAGTCAAGACAACATAGAGGAAAAGAGGACCACAGTGATGGGTAAGATTTGCAGACTCTCTAAGTTATTTTCTGATGTTGTTATCCCCTAGTTTTTCATTGTTCATGAACTCATCAAATTCATCTTAAAACGCCAACAGTTGTTTACACTATTTTGTCAGCACTAAAAGTGATTCCCAACAACCTACTTTATTGACTTCTGTATATCACAGTAATGATTAGAAAAACTTGGAATCAATCCCCTCCTTCACTTTTGAGGTCCTGCTACTAACCTGGGCACTGTTTAAAGATGTACCTAAACAGGAGTAAGCGCATCAATAAGTGAGTCCAGCACTCTTCTTCAAGATATGAATGTACTTAGTACCTTATTGAATTTATGTCCTTACTTAAACATGCAAGCTCCCTTGTAACCAGTTCACTAGGGTTTTTCAGAACATGATTAGCACTCCTAAGGATCCAAAAAGGTAGTAAAGAAGTTCTTTTGAGGTGACAGAAAAGGAGTAGAAATCCTTTGCTGTGTATGAGATGGTTTTACATGTCGAACAGCAAGCTGAGTTGCCCATTCTGCATGGTTATGTAATGAAATACCCTGTTATAACAACGTGAGACATTCAGGGAGAAGAGGTTGGAGCTGCTCTGTGAACCTTCAGTTCTACAGTTAAAATTTTAGACAGCCTTGCATGTGTGCATTCTTTTGACACTGAGAGGGTGGCTGTTTCCATTTTGGGCAAGGGACTTGAAAACACTGTTGGATAAATAAATGCAAATCAACTGCAGATGCCATTGTCTGACTATCACTCTTCCCTAAAACTCCTGCAAATACTAAATGTCTGTGTAATGCAATGAGTGGGTTTTGTTAATAAGGTAATTTGAAAGGTGTTCGAGTGAGGTAAGGGAAAACAAAGGATCAGTCAAGTGCTTATGAACTTGAGTCTGTTTTTCCTTTCACTGGTAGTGCAGCCAAGTGCTGTACAAAACACACAGTTTTTGCCCTCTTCTTTAATTCACTTTTCTCTATAAATTCCAAGCAGGCTTAACACGTTTGAGTGTTAAGCACAGACCTGTTCTTCAGGCTGGCCAACAACTGCCTTTCCAGGTACAGCTCTCAGTCTCTTGTAACTTGTTAATTACATGCTGCATAACTGAATATACTGGATGACTATGTGAACTTTCTATGACTTAATATTTACAGTGTACTAGCTCCCTCATGCCCCATCTGAGTTTGGCCTGAGTAACACAATATAATTTCTGCCATATAATGTACAAACATGCCTTAAGAATAGTATGTTGGAGAGAGATGTGAGCCAGTCCTGTGTATGGAGCCTCATCCTCTAAGCAAGGTCAATTAGCCCAACAGGATTTCCTTGCTAAACTGTTTCTGAACTGGTTTTGGTACCTGGACAGTGCAAACAAAGCTCTCAAGAGACAAGACCTGAGCCTGGGCTGTGGACTTTGCTGCCATCCTTTGTACATATGCTAGTTAAAACTGCAAGCCTCATCTTAATAAACTCCAAGGCACTTTCAAGTTCTTGACAATGTAAGACTGCAGGAACATGAGAGCAGGAGACAGTACAATTTTCTGCCTGAGCAGTGCTAAAGGTTTTAGTGTAAATGGTGATTAAGCTTTTTGATTCTGGATAATACAACACAATCACAGACACTAAGTCCTTGGAATTCATTCTTTTATTTCCCCCGAAATGAGAACAACCACCGTCCCGAGTCATGGGCTTCTAAACAGGGAATATTTCCGGATGGAAAATGGACTAAGCTCTGCACAGAGAGAGGCCTCTCTGGTATGGAAAGAATGAATAAACTATGATACATGTCTTCCAGTATAGTGTAACTTCAGTAAATTCCAAGCAAGATAAAAGCTTTTAGTCTCTATAGGACAAGGCAATGTGTTCATTCACTAGATTCACCTTCACATGTTCTTCTCCCAACCTCTCTGTGAGTATATTCTGGTTACGAGTCATACAAGTGTCATAACCAAGGTCTAGTAATACCACACAATACCAGTCTCATGCAAGGTATAACTCCCACAGGGATGCTGAGCCATGTAGTGTTTCAGTCATACAATTTCCTATCTAAACACATTTTTGCAGCCCAGCTCAGGTGTAGGCAACCGTACATCACAATCCAGAAAAATCTACTTAATACTCCTAATCTGAGGGATCAGAGGAGAAGAAAGAATTGAACCTTACTTGGACATGGTCACTAGCAAAAAATACAGCTGTTCCCTGGCTGAGGAAGATGTGCTCTTGAATACAGTGCTCTTGAGGGCTGAATTACTCAGAATCTGCTTGTTGTGCTCTTTATGGAGAAAAGCAGGTCTTTTGCCAGTAACTAGAACACCAGCACCTTTCTGAACTGCACAGGTAGGGAAGGGCATAAAACAGGATTGGCACCAGGATTCCCACATCCTACTTCCAGAAATGGTTTGGATTCTCTGTATGGCATCTTACTTTTCTTACAGAAGAAGAATTCACTCAGAAAGTTTGATAAGTATTTTGGGATCCTGTGTGAGAAAGACAAGTAGTGGAGACACAGATAATCTACTGACAGTAACAGAAAGGTAATAAATGGTGAAAAAAACATGGTTTTCTAAAGAAAGATTGGTTCACATAAGATTTGCCCTCAGGTAAATCAATGTGATTAGGAAATTGCAGTGTAAGTAAGGATGTGTCTCATCAGGGGGTCAAGCAAGTTGCTTTTTTACCTCCGTTCCAGTTCAGGTATATCTGGAACTGAAATTATTCCTGCTCAGTTTCAGTTCAGGCCATTAGAAGTTTGTTCACTATGTTGGTAACTTGGAACTGACTCATAGCAGTCAGTTGCTGGAAAAGATTCAATGGAACAGAGCTTCAGGCACAGAAAATATTACCTCCCTTTGCTAATTAACTGAAGTAAATTTTGAGAGGATCTAGTTCCAGTTGAGGTTCCACATGGCTCCAAAACTACTCTCCAATTCTAGTTCAAAAGAAAAACAACATTTTTAAGGGGCTTGGGTTGGGTTCAATTCTCTGGCTGCATTGCCTGCAAGCATGGGGTCTTAGTCACCTGCTCTAAGACGTGATGGGTGCTACAAACAGAAAATCCTTACTGACTCATTTACTCAGTGTCCCTAATGAAATGAGTCTATTTTATTCCCTACATTTGATATTCCTTAGTCCAGTTAATTGTATTTGAAACAGTCAATAAAGCTTCTGTTACTTAAGAGACTGCTGTTCCGATTAACAGATTTTCCTATCAGGAAGGTCCCTTAATTTTCTTACTACTTCTTCCAGCATCAGTGTGGATAATTTTTTCTCCAAGGAGGCCAGACCAATTAAATCTTGTGGTAGCTTTTTCTCCCTCTGTATGACCCCATACAGAGGGCTAGATTTGCTCCCCCTCTTCCCATTGATAACTACCTCACATGAGTAGTCCCACAGAAAGGAACACACTTGTATGACTAATCTGCTCAGCAGCATACAAAGTTCACTGTCTGGACTAGAATTAAATGACTTTTCTAAAGAGTGCTACAGAGGTTGCAGAGGGGGTGGATTAAAACTCAGAAGTCCCTAGTGGCAAATGCCATACTTTGAGAACTAGACTGTTCTTCCTGTCTAGCTAAACTGTCTGGACACCAAAATTGTTTCTCAGACATTTTCTTTTCCCTTAAAAAATAAATATAATGCAAAGGTTTTCCTGTAAGGGTCTCCTAACTTGTGCAACTCTGTCTTAGTTGGATTAAATGCCCGAAAATGTTGATGGTCTTGTTTTTCCCAGACATTTGCTTGCCAAATTTGTTGAGCTAGCAGGCGTATTGCTGTATGTTGGCGCATACATTACCTCAGCTTAAACTAATTTATGGGATGTGGCACCTCTGACACAGTTCCCCTGTTCCAAACAACAGTCTTAATCAGTCACACTCAGAAACATGTATAATGCTGAGAAGCTGTAACTACTAGTAGCTTTTCTCTTGATTAGGACTCTGGCGCTGGTCCATTATTCAGCCCTCTATGAACAAACGTGTGAAGCAGCTCACTGAAGCAGAGATGGCACTGACAGATGGGTCAGAGAGGGTTTTTTCTGTCCGGAAGAACAAAAATGTGTTGAGACAACTGGGGGACAGGGGAAGTCATACAAGAGACTCTTGCCTTCTTAAATTTCCTTCTTGAAAAAAGATGTTTGGAGTGAGCCTGCACGAGACCTTGATAGCATTTACTTGTTGTTTCTTGGGATGCTGTGGAGGATAGAGCTTTCTGAGGTAGTGAGTACCTCTACAGTCACTTTAGAAGACAGGGATGCTGATGCTGGCTCTCTGCTGTGCCTCCTAGAAAACTGCAAAGAAGGCACAGACTCATAGAGGAGAATAAAAACTGGATTTGTGCCTCTGTGTGTCCTTTTTCACCACTTGAAGTACCTCGAAGTTTATGTGGCCCTCAATATAAGGATAGCCAAGAGGCTGCTTCAGTTTGTAACAATGTTATATACCTGTTTGAGGACTACAATGGATCCTGGGAGGAATAGCAGCTGTATTGTATATCTCTCCTAGCTGTATTCTGCTTCATCTTTTCTAAGCTAAGAGCTACATGAGAACTCCATAAAAGAGCTGGTGGTTATGCACCATACTTGTTCTTGCATAGGCTGTGGTCACTTTCTCAGCAAAGTTGTGAGTTTAGCCTGACATCCCCTTCAGCACTGTTTTTACTGAGAAAAGGAAAGAAAGCATGAATCAAGGGTTAAGAATTTACAGAGAAATGCTAGATACAGTCAAGTACAGACAAATGCTAGGTACAGCTAAGTACAATCCTCGTTCCATCTGTTTCTGCAGCTTGTTTCATAACTCAGAAAAAGAATTAAGGAAATTAGCTAAAGGAATTCACTTTAAAGAGTGATCAACATTTAGAAGTGTTTTCCTTAAAGTTTGCCAAAAGTATTTTTTCTATTTAACTCAAAATTTCTCACTGCCTCTTCATTTATTTTCCAACTAAGTAGGTTGTTTCAAAAAATATTTGCCTGTCCTTTAAATGAAAAAGGAGAAAAAAAGGGAGGAAGCTAAAAAAGCGGTAAACAGAACCAAATGAAACCTTGCAAGTTTTTGCATTTTCACTAAATAACTTGAAACCATGAACAACCAAATCCCTATGAAGTTTGGTCTGGCTTTTTTTCATCCTAAAATGTGTGGATGCTCAATAAGATGGATGAAATCTTACCACAGCCAATGGGCTTGTGGTGAAGGGCCCACCGGTGAGGGTGAAACAGCTTCCTGCTAAGCCAGCATGGCTGGCAATTTTACCTTTCTTTGCCCTACAAAGAACACCCTGAAATACAAGGCCTTTCACCCCACATTTCAGACAAAAAGCAGTTAAAAAAGAAGAAAATCATGACTCTGTCCTTGGTTATTTTTGTCAGCCTGGGTAGGGCGGTGCTGCTAGCAGTGCACCAGACACCGGAGCTGGCGTGGGCTGCACTGAGCTGGGCAGGAAAGAAAATGGAGCTGTTTTCAAGCACTCTCGAGCTGCCAAACCACCCCTTCACTTGGCACTAACCCTGCCCTGACCCTCCTACCCTACAGAAGAGGCCATTCTGCTCTACCAGCCCAATGCTGCCTCTGCACAAGGTTTCAGCCCATGCTGTAGATGTGAGGGTTATGCGATGGCATTTGGATGCTAAACATTCCTGCACCACAGCTGTGAGGGCAGGGGAGAGGAGGACACCCTGTGGGCAGGGCACAGGGAGCAGCTGTGGGAGGGGAGGTGTGGGCAAGGGCTTGGGGGGGCTGTTCCTGTGGAGCAGCAAAGGGGACTGGACTCCCTTCGGCTCCTGCCAAGGTAAGAGATGGTGAACATGGCGCTTTTGAGCTCGCCTGAAGTGGGGAGAGAGCTTGGGCTCTCTGTCCAGTCCTTCTTTTCAGCTGCTGCAGTGCAGCTCCCTTGCACTCATTTCAATATTCCCCACCATCAGCTCCTTCCTCCCCTCTTCCTCCACCCCACCACTCCCCCTTGCTTTTACTCACAAATTCTTCTACTGACTCCCCTCCTCTTCCCCCAAACAAACCACCAGAGTGGGACCCAAGGGCTGCTACACAGCCGGGGTTCCATTTGCTTTTCCCATCTTACACAGTCCTGTCCTTCAGCCAGGTGGTATGGGCACTTCATCTGGGACACAGGTAAGGCTCCGGGTATTTGGGTGAGAAGGGAACTCCTGCTTCATCCTCCTGCTTCTTTCAAGCCTGATAAATACCCTGAAATCTGTCACCTCCACCAAAAACTAATGGGATATGCAAATATCTGGAACACCGCTCACCTACATATAATATCCTATCTGCCTGGAATAAGAGGGTTTTTTTGAATGAGAGTGGACACTGCATGACTTTTGAAAATACAAATAGGCATAAATGAGTCCATTTTTCTCAGTGAATAGTGTCTTGTCACATAAGAACTAAACAATAGGAAAAAAGTGCAAGAAAAATTATGCCTGAAGGAGAGATTGGAAGTATCTCTGGTGTTCTAGCTGTATCCTGTTAGAATTATATCCCCTTAACAATCTGCAACCAGCCTTCTCATCCCTCTGATTTAATGAGTTTAAGGCAAATGCATTTGATTGTGTACTAAGGGCTGAAGAAAAAAAAAAGACAAAAATATAATTAAAAGCCAAAAAGTTTGTCAAAGCTAAACCCTAAAACTTTGTAAGTCAAACTTCTCACATTTTCCTTCATTAGTCTAACTTCTGTGCATTAAACTAACCTGGCACCCTCTTTTCACTGGTAACTCCAAGTAGGACTAAGAGACTCAGCACATGCACCTCTGGGTTTGTTTTTGTCAGCACACCGTGCTCTCTGACTGCCAGCATCCCCTAAGAAGCCAATTGCCATGACTAATAAGTTCCATCTCACACTTCGCATGAAGAGGTTTGGTAGCTTTTTCCAGACCCTTAAATTGAATCAGGGATAAGCCAACAAAGAGATTACAGATATATCAAGAGTTTACTTTGTGTGATTGCCACATGTTTGATGCCAGATACAGTATCCTGTTTTCCCTCTACACTTCACTTGGAGATCACATCAAATAAATCTCAACTTCTCAGTTATGTAGAAGTAAAGCAAACTGCCCTCCAGTTCTGAAATTCTTTTTATATAGCCAGTTATGAAAAAAATAAAATCAAATAGGCATTATGCTGAGGGAAATCACTGTGATTTGAGAAGAGATTTTGGTGAAAGATTTTTTCAAGTGTTGATGAACTGTGAGCCCAAACCGTGACAAACAGGATGGGGGAGGGGAGAGAGAAAAACAATCCACTGTGGACTTTTTCACTTAGAAGTATTTGGGCTATTTTCTGAGAGCTTTTCCTCTGAGCCCTAACCTATTTCCACCTGCTGCATGGCATTTGCTAATCACTATAATTAATCCATTGTTACAGTTGGAAATAAATTTCCTCACCAGCAGAGGTTAGAATTAGGATGCTTTTTACAGCCTTAGACCTTACAGTCAGCACTTATTTGGGTGGTTTCTGGAGCAGCTCCTGGTGCTGCCTCTCCTCTTAGGCGTCTTGATGTGACTGAGCACGTGACCTTTTCTTCTTTGATCTACAGAGACCAGTGTAGCCTCTGTAGCAAAGTAGCTGCTTGTTACCCAAAAATGGTAAGTTCATAAAAAATGCTTCACCTTTTACCTGTCACAATGAAAACCATGTTGAATTGCCAGTATAAAAACATCTTCAGGCTAGTTATGTCTCAAGCATTGGCATATTTAGAAAGTTCAGCTGTCTTTAGTTGTGGTCAGTGAGCAGGAGGATTAAAATGATCCTACTGCTGAATGCTCTTGGAATAGACAGGTCTTAGTGAATGCAATCGGTTCTGGTAAATAAGGATGTGTGAGTCTGTGGTGTCCCAGTACATTTATCTGTGAGCATGTGAGTCATGACTGCACGACTTACATGCCCACCAGACTTACCTGTTCTCTCCCGTACTATATATGCACTGCTCTGCTTACAACTTGGGCCAGCTCAGAACATGGCTTCTGGAAGTCAAATGAATCTATTAGAAACCTGTCATTCAAACAGCCTGTTGTTATTGAGGTAAATCCTTTCTAGCTGCTGGCGGAAAAAAAAAGTCAGCTGATCCTATGAAATGCAAATTTCACTCCAAATGGTCTAACTAGAGAAGCAGAAGTTGCGAACACTGATGTGGAGGACAGAGTGGGGTGCTGAGGAAATTCAGTTTATTGGCTTTGATGGGTGTTAAATATTTGTATGCGTTTTGCCATGGATGTTTAGTGCAGGAACTGTGCAGACATATATAACTTAAATCATCCATCTTCTGTGTAAATCACAGGGTACTTAACAGCAGATTCTGAAGGCTTTATTGTCACGGTAGGTAAAATGTCTGAAGATGCAAAAACATGCGTTGTTCTGTACAGAAGAAAAATAAGGCAGATTCTTGCCCTGGGAGCTCATCAGTTAGATTCCAAATGCTAACACTGAATTCCAGCTTTCAGAATTGTAAGTGCCAGGAAGGCTTTCCCCATGCCTTGGACTCAGGGATTTGCTGAGATCTCAACTCTTGCTACATAGCTCCAACCCTTTCTTTTTCTGCCCCTCAGGGCTGGCTTAAGAGGCTGTTGCACTGTGAGCTGTGAGAGAAACAAATTATTATTCCACTAACTATTGATTCCAAGATTTGTAGGGCTCCGAAATTGGTAGAGAACTGGGAAGTGAATTTGAAAATTTATCCCTTGGCACTTTCTCTGTAACCTGCCGAGCCTAATAGGTGTGAGCAGGGCACCTCTAGTGAAATGTGCAATCTCTAGAAGAACCAGCAGTGAGTTGGGGCCATCACACACTCAGGCAGAGGGAATGAGACCAGGGCTGCTTTACTCATTGCCTTTGATAGCTGCACTGCAGTAATCTGTCAGGATACTGGGTGCCTTCCTCATGGTCCCCAAGGCCTGGCTTTGTTTTTTCTGATTAGAAACATATGTGACTCGTGTCTTCACACCCCAGGGTTTAGAGGAAAAGGTTGAAACTCAGTGAGAAGCTGAACTGATTGCCTCCAACCCAACTGTAACAGGAATAAGAGCCTTAATGGATATAGGTGAATATCAGATCTGAAGGACAAGGACTTGACAGGGTGGGATGGAGATCACTGTGGCACACTAAAGAAGATTTGACTTGCTCTGACCTATAATTTTTGAGCTGTGCTGCTTTTTCACTGAGAACCATTTCAACTCGAGAATTTGACTGTTCTCTGCAGTGACTTCTTTTCATGTTATGGAAGATAATTCTGTTCTACACGTCCTAATATCGTTGGGAGAGGAAGCCTCGTTGCGTAACCTTGAACCCTGTTGAGCTTTGTTTATTCCTACCAACATGTTGCATGGATTGTTGCCACGTTCTGTAGATGGCAGGAATCGATCTCAATGAAGTACCTAGAGAACAGTTGTTGTCATGCTAAAGAAATCACCACAGCAATAGACTCCAATTTGTGTTTTCCAGCAGAGGTTTGTGGACCCAGACAGTTGCTGTCCCTTAGTATCTTTTAGCCCCTTACTAGAATTTCTGTGCATCGGGCAAGGGCTGATGAAGAGGACATAAGGAGAGAGGCTATATTTTTCCTAATAGGAACTTCGTTTTTAGAACTCTCAAGTAAGCATTAAGTTCATGAGAAAGAATACTGACATTATCTTACAAATGCTTTTATCTGTCTCCGGGGTAGAAAGCTGCTTTTCTGGAGCTTAAACTGTACCCCTTAAAGCATGTAGGCTTTGGGAGCCTGTTCTGTGTGAAGAACAGGCTTGCCAGTGAAAGTTACAGGAATTTGCAGTTTATAAGTATGTAGCGCTTGCAATAACATCATAAATATTTCCTTTCACATCACACTTGCAGTTCCCAGCACTGTTAATACAGATGTATTGTCAATCCCCAGCCACTGAGGAAGGCAAGCTTGTCTGGAAACTGGTTCATTCCTTTACTGGAAGGCCCATTCCCTCCCAAAGTCTGTAGTGAGCTGGTTGTAAAGTGTGGGCCCCTGGTTTCCCTTCTAAGCACAAGGAGATTATTTTTGTTATTTCTTCCCTAACAGAGACTCTGTGGTCTCTCATCTGACTTCCTGACATGTTTGTTTATCCCAGGGTTGAACAAGCCCTCCACCTTTTAAAGCTACAGACAGAAGAACCATGTCTTGGTGTAACATCTCAATTTCTTTAAATCTGTTGCTGGATAGGTGGTAGAATCATCTGTGCTGCCAATTTGATCAGTAATGCAATGAGAGCAGGATTGTAGCAGCAGTAAAACAATGCTGAAAATAATGAATATTTTTCCCTTGCAAGGCAATATTGGTATATACACATTAGAATCCCAGCAAGGTTCCTTAATCCTTTCATGCTTCTGTACATCTTAACATTTCTAGAAGTAGTTAGCTATGAAATAATCTGAAAAATAAACTGACATGTTTACATGGGAAATTAGCACAATTTTATATTTTTTAATGTATCTTTTACAATAAAAATTTTTAAAAATCCACTCTTTGCATTGAATCTGAGCAAAGAGTGAATCTGAAAAAGAAACTGATTTTGCTCTTTAAAGCTTTTCATGTACAAAGCATGGGGGTATATTAGAAGTGAATGGCAATATCTGTGAGAATATAGGTGGAGCATCAAAACTCCTTCTGCAAATTTAAAGAGATGCATGTCCCTAGAACTGCTTCATCGTCATCTCCAACAGCCAACTTTAAACTCAGAGTTGAGAGTCCAGCAAAGAAGATTTTTGCTATCCTAAGTTGTACTCACTCATCTTTGTGCATGTCAGATAGTGGCCCAGAAATCTGAAATGCCATGGTTCAGTCCAGCAACAGCCATGACACTGCATCTGGTGTAGCTCAGCTTGAGCTCTGTTGGCACTGACAAAGCTCCATGGAAATGAAGAACACTACAGACATGATGATGATGATGATGCATTTGCTTAAGAGCTGAAGACATGGCTTTAGGTCTAAAATCTTTGAATACTATTGAATGTAGAGCCTGATGGACCTGCTTTTTCAAGTGTGTTATTGAAGGAACCCATTGGCTTTGCAACTATAATCTTGCACAATTTCCATATTTCTTAGGGTGCAGCCCTGCAGAGCCCAGCTCTCACTAAGTACCCAAACTCTACCAAGAACTAAGAGCTTTAATTCTACCATGTTTTTTGAAACCTCCAAGAGTAAAATCCTCAGTGGAACCCTGCAAGGGGGATGTTACAACATCTAGCTTTCTGCAGGGAACTTAGATGCGTAAGATTTGACTGTCAAAAACACCATTGTTTCTGAAGAGAGTATTATCCTGCCTAATGACACAAACCCAGATTATAAACCTTTGATGTCATCTTGTGTACTTACATAAGTATGCAAAACCCAGGGACACATTCCCCCAAACACAGTAGGGGTCAAGGTGTCTCTTTGTTTTCAGTTCTTAGCATTTCAGTGACTGCATGGTAAAAGTGCCTTTCTAGACTTTTTCTCAGAGTTCCCAGTGCTGCTACTTATATGTTGAATTTTGTTTCTTTTCTTTGCTCTCACTCGCACAACTTCCTCCCCTACTCTAATCCACAGAAAAGCATGCATGCCCTTGTGATATAAATATGTACCTAATGAAGCCATTTTGCTGATGTGTTTTGAGGTTTCCAATTTGCTTTTCATTTACCTGTGCCTTGGGTGGTTATCAGACTTTGATAAATTGTTCTCTAATGACCTCGTGTTTAATGACTGTGTCCAAAGGACTCAGACGATCTTTAAGGCAGATTTTAAGAGCTCCTTTAATTTCACTCTTTTCCAAATCCAGATAAGCAAATTGATGAGGCAAATGCTGATCTCTCTGAAAACCCAGCTGGACTTTTTCTATCCAACCTCATACATTATCACTAAGAAATACTGTGTTGAAAGTGAGACGATAGTTACATTAGCAGTGGCTGTTGCAGACTATACCCCACCTCATAGCTGGTGAGGGTAGATGTGTAAACTTGCTTACCAGGAAACAGAGCAGTTCACAGTCCAGTCTCATGTGGAGTAAGAACTGTCCTAGCAAAAAGAGCAGAAGAGAGCTATGTGGCACCTTGGACTACTCACAGGGGCAAACCCATGTCAGTTTACTTTGTTGCTTTTATACAAATAACCAGGTTTTGAGGGAGATTTTATTTCCTCTCCCAAAGTTTGTATATTCAGAGTAGCATTTCCTAATACAGGCTCTGTGCTCGTCCTATGTTCGTTGTCCTTTCATCTCCAGTATTCCAACATTAATATTTTGGTTCTGTGTTTTCCTGACTCTTCTGTAGTATTACTCACCGATGCCTCCAATTTAGCTAATGGCATGTGCTTTGAATTATTAATATTAATATTAATATTAATATTTCTCTCAAAAATACAGAGTCCCTAGACAGAATCACAGCCCTACTGCAACAAGTGCTTTATACACTAATGCACTGTCTCTAGAACACATCTAGTTTTCTGACTATTTCAATAAATTTCTAATTTGCTAGCAAACCAGAAATCTTCAGTATTTCTTCAAGCAGACATTTTGTTCTTTTTTATTATTAACCCGAACTTTTCACTGTGTATTTGCTTTGTAGGGCTTGTTGCCCCTGAGTTTTGATTTTGTACATTTTCATCCTCATCTGCTTAAGTCTCATTGCATTTCTGTAGATATATCTTGTCAATATTGTCTTTAAACATGTTCAGGGCGAAGACAAAATGGAAGGGAACTATAGTATTCTCTGCGTAGTACCAGGTATAACATTTGTCTCTGAGACTCTGCACAGGCTTTGATGCACATGGCTGCTGGTCTTTGCAGCCAACAAAGTCTTTATATTTCATTGTCTAACACTCAAACAAGCACCAGCTACATAAAATATTGTTGATATTGAAATACAACATGGTCTTGCCTTGTGTGAATCAAGCTGAGCTTAAAGCAAATCTCCAGTTCCTGTGAACCTAAACACTGGTGAAATTTTGGATCCTGGTGTGAATCCTGTAGCTCAGGTTGAATTCTGTAGCATTTTAGTTGCTGGATATTGCTAGGACTTGATTAGTACCTGAGGGTTCAAATGCTGACAGTGACTCATTTCCTGCTTACTGCCAAGTGAAATGTGCTTCAATATAAGGCAACAATGAGGAAAAAAGGACAGGAAAAAGTCAACTCACTGCCATTTCATAAATGGCAATCTTTTGTCCTGGGAATTTTTTACAACAATGCATGGTCTATAAAAAATAAGCTGGAAAATCTCCATGTTGAATCTCTCTAGACCAGAGCAGACTGTGGAAGCCAACAATAAATAAACCACAAAACTAGTTTTAACCAAAACCAAACAAACAGACAAAAATCAAAACTGAAAAATCCATTGTGAGGCTTGTAATTTAGGACAGAAAATGTAAAATACATTAGATAGACTTTAAAAAATAAAAAAGGCATGTTCTAACTGTTTGCAGTGACCCATGAATTCTATCACTCCTCTGTTCTTCCAGTGAAGCAGGATAGATTTATATGTAGTTTTAGGAAGGGGGAAAGAGCAGATTCTCTCTAAAATCAGTTTGATTCAGAGCACAGTCTAGTGTGGGTCTGCTTTCTGTCATCAGTGAATGAAACAGCATTTTTTCCTCATACATAAAAATAATAAGGGTGTTACTTTCTCTTTTTTTGGTTTCCAATTGCTCTTTCTATTCTTCTAGAACTCACTGTTCTTCCTGGAAGAGCATCTTGAAAGTGCTTATGCAGATCATAAGCATGTCTTTATATCTTATGCCTGTAATACTAACAAAATATCCTCAGTACATGATAGCTCATTTGCTCCTTGAAGTCAGCCAAAAAGCCTCCAATTTACTTTAGTGATCTTTGGCTCAAACTCTGAATGTTGATTTACTAATGTCACAATAATAAACATTGCTTGAGTTTTGTGAAAAACAGCTAAAGGCTGTATATTTATGCTTCTTACCTTACTTTTCTCTTAGAAGAAAACACATACATCCTTAAGTCAAGCCTAGCCTGAATTTACTGCTGTCAAAGAAAATCTGACATAAATAATATTGTGTTAAAGCAGCTACGTTAAAGGGAGGAATTTTTTAGCTCTCAGTCTTCTCAAACTCGGACCTGCTATATTAATAGGACCTTGTACATATAATTTTGACTAAAGCATACTAGAAAGCTCCCTCAATTAGCCCTATTCCTTTTGGACTAGTGCTGCTTCCATGCTTTTCATTAGAAGAAATATATCTGATCTATACTTGTACTTCTAAATATGTTTCCAGAAACTTCCTCTGCACATTCCCAGAAAGCTGCCTTAAGATACAGCCACCCACATTTCCTTAGAGGACCTTTAATGAAAGCAACTTAGAGCAGACTGCAGTTTTAAAGATATTTAGTCTCAAACATAATGGGTGAGCAACAATGGGCATGTTGTTGTCATGGGTGTTGAGCTGTCTCCTTTGCAGAAAATAACCAAGTATGTCAGAGTTTGTCTTCAGGAGCTCCCTAGAAATTTTGATGATGCTGCCTATCATGAAAATGGTTCCATTTCTCTGACTGCCTCCACAGCATCAAATTTAGTGACAGGTTTCAGCAGTAACATAGGAATCAACTCTTTTCCATCCTAACTTAACAACAGGACTTTGTATGCTAATCTGCTTATTGAAAATACTGCAGTTTTGTCCATGCATAGATGTAAGGAAATGAAAAACAATTGAAAAATATTCAAAAATATCTGAAAACACTTATGTTCACTTTTATAACATAATTCCTACAATGGTCTCTTCTACAACAGGAGGAAATATTTACTGAGAGATCTATTTCAATTCAGAAATACGCTTGATGCATAATCAACTGTAAGCACATTGAAATACTCCTAAATTAGGATGTAAACATAAAGATCTTTGTGTAAATGAAGCTCACAGTTTTGTGATGATATTTCCTATTATAACTTTGTTAATTTTATGAAGTAAAGAATGTTTACTGTAAATATAATGCATTATAATAACTTAGCAATGATTGCCAAAGTTCCTTTTATAAGGGGCAAACTTGGTTTATATTTTTCTGTTCCTTTATGTAGTGAATATTCTTTTCAAAATCCCTTTTTTGGCCATTGTCTTCTGGTCAATGTGGATTATTGAAACTGTTATATCATGAGGATTTCTATGTAGATTGTCATGAAGCTTCTGTTGCAGGTATAAGTTGAACAATTTACCTCTGCCTCTAAACGACACCCATCAAAGGGTTTTACTCATGTTGCTTGTCCTTCCTCAAGAAGAACTTCTATTGGTATTTGCTGACTTTCTCAGAATATGTTGGGTGCAGATGAAATACAGGGTTGTCACTCCCAATGAAATTGAATTCTACAGCAGTATCAGATATCTGAGTTTTATTCCCTTTGTTAAGCAGTTTCTAGAGAGGGTTTAAGTCTTGAATCTGACACAACAAATACTAAAAAGAGAGCATACGTGTTTGTGAAGTGTTGGAATGATGTTTCAGCTGCCTTGAGCTGAACGTAGTTCCTAACAGATGAAAAACATTTTTGTTCACTTGAGATAACTGCAAGGCAGCCAAATGATTACATTCAAACTTTCCAAAGTTTGCAAAGATTTGCTTCTGAGTCACAGCCAAACATCAGTAACTGCTGCCCAGAAGGGATATTGTTGTTTGGAAAGAGAGAGACAGCTATAACTGATTGCCATGCTGAGCCTGGAAATTCCATCTCAACCTTATCTTCAGCATCATGCTTTTGCAGCGCTCTCACAAGCTCCACCAGTGCTGAAGCAGCAATCCAGGAGCAGCAGACCTACCTTTCTGATGAAATGAACTGCCCCAACAAAAACTGTGGTGAATCCCTACATCAAGAAACAAGTTGTGTAGTAACCAGGTAGCCTGGAGAACAGAAAGAAGTTGTCAATATTTCTTCTAAAAATATATATGTGCTGCATAAAACTCAGTGATGTCTTTTTTTTTTTTTTTCATTTGATTCTGATTTTTTGATTTGTGTGGCCAAACAAGATGTTCTGCCAGAATTCAATACAGGTTAGCCTTTATTGAATGACTGCGAATAGCTGACTATTTAACAGAGAATTTGGGCCTTCAAATCTTGGCCTACAGCAATTTATTTTTGTGTGTTGCGAGTGAGATTTCATCTGTTCTTTGAAAAACAGTTGTTCTTGGAGTAAGAACTAAACATTCCTAGGAGGTCTCATAAATTAAAGATAAACAGGTAGAATCTTTGCAGAAACAAGTCAGCATAGGAAACACCTTCAGAACAGTTTTGTATTGGACTATGCAGAGATACCAGTTCTGGGATACTTGTGGAGAATCAAAAATTGCGGACGTGCAATATTTGGTTTTTAACCTTATTTAATGCATCAACATGCCTGTACGTACCCAATCTTCCCCAGGAAGGCTTTCCTGAAGACCATAGTATGATCTTCTCAATCATCCTGCCATTTTTAATGGCAGAAGGGATTAACATTAGAAATCAGTCCAAAAAACCCACTCCTAACTTGAAAACAGTGCTTTTTCTGTGGTTCTTCAAGTATGTATATGGATTTCATTTACCACCAACCAAACTGTTCCTTTTCTAAGAAGAGGAGGACTAACTCTTGCAAAGGACTTAAAGATTCTGGGCATTTGGAGTCTCTCCTTGCTTCCAGCTTTTCAGTTAAATACAGTTGCAAGCTCTTCACTTTGTGTAGGGGGATAAAAAACAGATGGCTTTCAAATCCCATGTGAAGTTTCTGCAACTGTCATTTAAAAGAAAATACCTTTGACTTGTGCACCAGGCAAGACTGAGCTGAAACCATATAGAGAGAGTAAATATGATCCTTCTGATATCATTTTCACAGCCCCTTTTCTGTCTGTAACTCTCTTTAAATGTAAATAAACACTGTTCTCTTAATATGTGAGTTTCTGCCCTAAGAACTCTATTAGGCATTGCACAAATATTACCTCAGTGTATATTCAGACATTATTAAAACAAATTACTCTATTGCAGTACAGCTAAGGCCCATTCATTCACTTATAATGGTGGAGAACTGTGCAGTGTCCCTGAGGTATGCCAGAAACAACCATTCTGTTGTAAGCTTACACAATCAGTTATTTAAAATTGATTTATTTTGTTAATATCGTATAATGGCTCCCAGGAGGAGATGAAAACAAACAGATCAGAGCTGTTATAGGTTATATATCCAGGTTATAGGCTCAGACAAGGCAGTAACTCGTGGGTCTAGAACTCGCAGCTACAGAAAGATAGTGCTTTGTGTTCTGTGTGCTTTTTTCTCCCTGCATCCCTTTGAACCTCACAGTAATTATGTGCCTCTGGTCTTAAACCACCATAGTCCTGCACTGTACAGCTTGGCCCATGATCTCCAGATAGCCTGAACTGTACCTGGCAGAAGTCCAAAGGGGTCTGTGTTGTGCACACTGCTATGGTTTTAAACCACCCATAACAGCTCCCCTGTTCTTGGGTTCCTTTAGTCTTGGGCTGCCTATTGGCATGGGTTAGAACTGGCCAAAGAAAAAAATCTCCTATAGGTGGAGATGCCTGGTGAGCAGAGACAACTAGTTTGTTCCCCCTTTTACAGTCTGTGCATTGAAAGCACAAAAGGCCTGACCTAGAACACAAAGATCTACACTGGATTTGGCTCAGTTCGGATAAGAAATTTGGAGCCATGTTTTGACCGGGCTCCCAATAGGAGTTTTAACATTACATGTATCTCTCTTCCTTTCAAAACCATTGTTCATGTGTTGCATGCTCCTGACTCTCCATTTGTTTCCATTTTCCTGTCAGATGCAGGTTTCTGTCGGCTTTCGTTATCAGGTCAGTGGTATGACCATACAGTAGCTTTTTCTTGCCACAGGAGAGGTTACTTCTAACTCTGCTGCTGAGATCAAGCCTTACCACTGCTGCTGTAAACAGCCCACGAATTATTTTTGCAGGAACAAAGCAAAATGTCAGAAACAGGATGAGAGCAATGTGCTATGTCCTGTGCTCACCCACACTCTGAACTCCTGTGAATGCTCTCAAACCAGAGGCTATTAAGCCACTGGAATAAGGAGCAGTAGAGACAGTGGCTAAGAATGTAATTTACTGAGTAGGACTGCTACACTGGCTGTTATCACTGTGGCCTAAGGGCCTTCTGGCTGCAGTCGCACATGAACAGTCTGCTGTAGTGGGAACTGCTTTGCCCTTATAGAGGTGCACCACAAAGTGGTATGTATCATACATATCACTCCCCTTCCCCACAAAGCTGCAGACAGGCTGTCAAACCTTTGCTCTAAACCTAAAATTCAGACCTGAGAGCTGCTTGACTGTTGATCATAATGCAGCCCAGCAAGAGTAAATCGTTGGGATTCTGCTGCCTGGCTGTGCTTTCCTCCGTGATCCGTTTTTTTAGATAGCCCCCGAGGAGCAGAATCTGCCTGGGCTGGATGGAGACAGTGTGTTGAAAGCAAAGTAGTCCCCTATCTATGGGAGAATCACAAGTTTTGCTTATATTCCTGGACCTCTGAGGCTTCAGCGGATAACGAGATCTTATTTCAATCCCTTGGCAACAATCTAGGGATCTGTCCAATAACACAGTTATATTACTTCAAGTAAAATGAGGCCAGGACAAGGATACATTTCTGGCTTCCTTAATGCCTAGTTTAACTGTTGCTACTTTAGTGATATGTTTGGGTTTCAGATTTAGGCCTGATTCAAATCTCCGAGGGCTGAGCTTTTGAGGCAGAGTTGTCCATACATCTCTAGGGTAGCTGTATCAAGTTTATGTACATCAGACTGGGTGAGGCTGTCACAACTGTGACCCTGGAATGTACTTACACCTGTGGCTAGCATTGGATATTTCTCTGGGAAGCTGGTAAAAAATGTTTTTTCAACAGTTTTGGAGGCACTGGGGTTCATAATTTAATTGCAGGGAGCAGGGATAAAACATTCTGCAGTGTGGTTTCTTTAGAAAAGCTCTAGAGGTGACTATACTCTCTACTATGAGAGTACTGCCTACCGTATATCTCTTTGATCTATTGCCTCTAGTAAGATTAGCACACCACATTATCACTCCATTTGTTACCAACACCGATGGTATTTTGGGGACCTGATCCTGTGCCATCAGTTTCCAACTTCCAGTGAATCAAGGAGTAAGGTCACAATGTGTCCCTATGGTGGTCCATCCTCCTCCCTGCTCCCTGTTGCAAGCTCCTAACACAGATGTGTCAAAGTGTGCTGACAATGGCTTTGTTCTCTTGGCCCTGTCAATTACAAGATGTTTTGGGGGTTTTTTTTAAGTGATGGGTATAAAACTCACTGTGTTATTTAATTTGCAAGTTCCTTTTCAGATGTGTGAAAGGCATGAGGTAAAATGGCTTGAAAGTATACTTCTGTCACGAAGACTGGAAGTTATTTTTTTCCATACTGTGCCTATTTTGACTATTCAGATTATAAACCCTGTAAGGTTTTCACTAGGACCTCAAAATTTGCCAGTAATGCAGTTAGATAGTAGTAAAGTTATATACATATATTTATAAATACATACAGTATATATACAGCACAAATCTGTTTTGTAAATAGCAACTTAAGATTCTACTTTTTCTATTAAGAGCTTTTTATCTAGGCAATATTTTGGTTAAATTTAAAAGCACATGAAACTGCCAATAAAAGACAAACCCTAGAAAAATAACAAAACAGGGATTGGGACAGAAAGGATGAGCTAATAATGAAGTTTATATGTAGAATATGGATCAGATTTCAAAAGCAAATGGATTACACTTAAGCAAAACAGCATGTATTCCAAATTGCAGTAAGCTATAATATTATGAGAAATCTGTGTACCTCCTATTGTAAATATTTATACTTTTGAATTTCCTTAGTAAACTGCCAGATATGATTCCCCAAAGAACATTATTTACTTGTTTTAGGTTTTAACTAATCTGCCTTTCAATTCTCCAGTGAGATCAAATTCTCACATTACTGACACATGGGGTTTTTTTATTGCAGATCAAAGGGGAATACAATTTGTACATGCATTACAGCATCATCTCTTAAGACCTAGCAGACTATAGTGACTAAAATTTGACATCATAGAGTATTATA
Source organism: Manacus vitellinus (assembly GCF_001715985.3). Classification (NCBI taxonomy): domain Eukaryota; kingdom Metazoa; phylum Chordata; class Aves; order Passeriformes; family Pipridae; genus Manacus; species Manacus vitellinus. The sequence goes on from NW_021940122.1 coordinate 4,012,736, forward strand.
ATTTGCATATGATGCCAGAAAAAGTGCCATAAATCTCCCTGGAACTGAAATCCACTAGTTATCCTCACATACATAACTTCTGCAGAGTCTTCCCTGTACTAACTCACTGCCTGTACCTCAACACAGTTTCAAAGGGAGAACTTCATGCACTCAAAGATCAGTGGGTTACTAGTGCTGGAATTATTCTACTTAAATATACATATGAATTCCTGCTCTGTCTCAGTGTAGCTGCAATTGTAAGTTTTCTGACACATCTGAAGTCTATTGATCAGTCTTGCTCAAACTGATGGTACAGACCCTGAATTCTGTCCTACCAATTTAATCCCACGTTATTGTGTATCTGTAGATAATCCCTGTCCCACCTTTTATGCCTTAAATTCTATCTGCTGCCTACTTTCCCAACTCCACAGTAGGAATACAGTGAGACTTAACATACCTTTGACTTAACTGCCTCTATGCCTGCCCAATAAAAGTCATCATAACAACTTAAGTTGCTACTTTTGCTTTGATCTTTTATGTGGAAAATGCACTAATAACTTCTATGGCACAAGCTTCAGTATTTGTTTCTACAGAATGTTCCAACAGAAATAGAAACTATCAGTGAGGGGTGTATCTCTTCAGTAGCTCACAGAGTTAGTAATTTAAGGTGAGCTTCCTCAGTGCATTTGTGTATCTCACACCCTTTTTGAAAATCTTCGTCTTGATCCAGGAAGGTGAGATGTGACTGGGTATTAAAGTATTACACGTTATCACAATTGTACATGCTTTCCAACAGCACTGATAACATCCTGTTCTGTCATGTTGGTGTGTCTGTTTCAACTGTAAGTTCCTTAGGTCAAGGACTGTCTACAGGTCCCTGTTTATGTGGTAATTACTAAATCTTTATCCATCTTGATTAGTCCCTCGACATTACAACAGTAACAAAGCAGTTAGGAATCATCAGACACCTCAGATTTGAGTCAGAAGCATAAAGGCAAGGCCTCATCCTCCCTTGTGCCATTCATTCAGTCCTTTTTCAGCACAAGTTGTTTCCACCACCTCTCTCCCAGTAATCCCCATCCCTTCATTTTTCTTTATGTGGCTAAAAAAAACAGGTAAGAGAATAGCCTCAAAAGCTCTTGAAAAAAAATTGTCTTCTGAGACCCTTCAAGTCCTTGACAACAACACAAAACCAGAAAAGTTCCTACAGAAAAGTAGGAACAAAAAAAGTGTCTGGTTTGGCAAAACAGTTTTGATCAAAACAGCTGCTATTTGCAAGGATTAGATCTGGTTCACTGTCCTACAGAGGTAGGAATTGGACAGTAACTCTTTATGATTTCACAGCCCCCTGTGTAGGCTGCCAAACTAAGCATGTTTTGGATGAAAGTCTGAAAAAGGGGGAAAAAAGAGTTGACATCAAAAAAAGCTCTGGTGTCCACTTCCAGCCCTAAGAGTTTTCTTTTAATGTTTAGCCAGGTCATGGGAAATACAATCTCCCTTCATTAAAAGCGTTTAAGAGATCCTCTATTGGACTGTATGTGACTTGATATTTGCCCCCTTTATGGAATGAATAATGTGCATGGAATCTGGTTATAAGCTGAAAAATTGCCATGGAAATTTTTACAAACTTTCTCTCCTCTTTACCCTCAAAAGTAACTTGTTCATTTCTAGAGCTGTTTTTCTTCATTTGATGGTATGTGAGGAGTAAAACAAGGACAGCGTGTATCTACCTGGAATAATACCTAAGGATTCTTCAAAGTTGTCCTCCTGTATTTTAGTTCCCCAAAGTTCTCTTTCACTGCCATGTGGTCGTCTAAGTTATTTTCTGTGTCCTGTTGTATGGTTACAGATATAAAAAGGAAAAAATAATGGTTTACTTTCAGCCAGTGCAATAGAGCTTGAAATAATAAGTGAAAGCAGGTGATGAACAACTAAAATCTCAGTACTATGCATTGCTTTTGCAGGCTTTTTCCTAGTTTTTTTTTTTAAATTCACGCTCCCACCCCCACATACAGGTGGCAGTGTTTGTAGATTTTCAGCCTTGGGAGTGTTAGCAGCTGAGTTCTGTGTAAACTTTCCGCTTTAGGGCATGAGCTCATCAACTTGTACAGCTAAACCACTGCTGGGCACTGGTCAGTGTGAAGTGAGGAGACCATGGGAAAACAAACAAGCAAACAAAACCCAGTGTCCTCTGGAAAGCATTACCTAATAAATAGACAAAAGACAGTGATTTATTTGCTGCTAAGTGACATCTTAAATCAAATAACAAATGACATTAAAATTCTGTCCCTTAAAAGCTCAGTATTATACACACTTCAGTGCAAATGGGAGAGTTGAAAGACAGCTTGCCCATCTGAAGTCAAGCTGTCGGTTTCGGTTTGATGGTACAATTTTCACTTTCTATTCTCTTAAAATAAACTCCTAAATAAATTTGCAGTTTTCACAGCTTTCTGTGTTCAGGCTCAGAGGTGGCTGTGCTTTGATGATAAAAGTAATATTTAGTTTTCACACACTATCTGTCATCAGTGGAAGACAATGCACTTCACAAAGTAGGTCAGTATCATTACCCTTTTACCTAAAGAAAAAGTGAGTCTTTTAGAGATGAAGAAATTTGCTTATGATAATTAAAGTTGTTTTTTTCTGTTTTTGTTGGTTTGGGGTTTTTTTTACTAGGATTAGAGAGTGCTAATTATGATTTTGATTTTTCCTTATTCTTCCTTTCCTTATCTGTCCTTATTTTTGAACAGTCAAATTGTGGTTCTTGGTGATTGAGTGCAAATCACTGAATCCTTCTTTCTCTTCATATTATTGTCTATTTAAAATATTGATGGTATTTTGATTTTAATTTTAAAATATTTATGATAATTCAGAGGAGATTAATGAAGTTAAATTTATAAGTAATGGTGAAGTGCTGTAAGATCTTTGCCTAGGAAGTGTCTTTTTAAAATATTGATGGTATTTTGATTTTAATTTTAAAATATTTATGATAATTCAGAGGAGATTAATGAAGTTAAATTTATAATTGTAATGTAAATTTATAATTATAATCGTGAAGTGCTGTAAGATCTTTGCCTAGGAAGTGTTTACTAAAAGGCAGAGCAATACTATTCATCTGCTACAGTATTCTGGACTGCTCTTAAAATACTGATATTAAGCCCAGAGAGCCATGACTGTCTATTTACATCGGCCTCATTGGATCAACAAGGAGTGCTATTTTTAAAAAAATCACTTTTTTATTATCTCCTATGCTACTCTGCTATGGCACTGACAGTTCCTACATCCGCAGCAGGATCTTGGTTTGGATATTCCCTAAATCAGATTTCACCTTTATAGCAGATCTATAATGTGCTGAGTTACTTTCCTGAAATGGAGGTCCTGGAGCTGGAAAGAGGCAGCTGCACTGCATGCACCCAATGATAAATACTCCTAAAAAGCATGTTACTACAGTCATTCCTCTATAAGCCACCTTCATATAACCTGTCCTAAGGTTTCTAGTGCAGTTCCATGCTGGTCCTACAAGCAACAGGATTAACTAGCCCAGATGTCCCCGTTTTTTGCTGGGACCTCACACCCACCTACTTCCCTTTCCTGGAATAGCCTGCCAAGGAGCATGATGGATTACACAAGTCCATCTGTTTGCTTTCTGTTTGGAAAAACAGCTTTCTACATCATATAGCCTAGTGTGCATATCCTCAAACATCTGCAATGTATCTGTAATGTGATGATACAGGAGCCTTATTTTGGCAGCATTCAATATTTTCATGAGCATTTCAGTACTGAGAGGTCTGAGTGCTTGCAGAGAGGGGTGGGTTGAACTGAGGATATACAGTAGTTACAAGAAGTGTGAAGGGATTTAAGGTGTGTGACTGTGATGGGATGCAAACTTTTAAAAATAATTTGATCCCTGGTTCTCACTGTGGGAGAGACATAAAGGTGCAGGGGAAGAGTCAAAGGGCTGGTGCAACAAATATTCCTGATAGGTGTGTATGCCTATGTTTCCCTGTGATCAGAAATTCTTAGCCACTTTTGTAGGATTTCCTCAAGGAAGAAAGGCCCCATATGGCAGAGTGGTAACACATAGGTCATGCATTCAAAAGGCAGGGCCAGCATGAACTCTCCTTAGTTTACAAGGCACTCCCTAGCTTAGTCCTTCATGGAAGCACAAAAGTGACCCCTATGTGCTTTCTCCATTATGTTTTCCATTAGGTTTGATCAAAATTACCCACTGGGATGGTATGTGGTCATCTCTCACCCATTTCCTTTTTCCCTACCCATATTAAAGGATGGAGATTAAGCTTGATAAGCTTTACTGAAGGCATGGGACCTCTCCTAAGGTTTCTGCTGCAAATCTGTGGTTTGGTCCTACCAGCAACAGGACTAAATAGGCCAGACATCCCTGTCCTTTGCTGGCTCCCAGTCTGACTTCACACACACCTACTTCCTGTCTTGAAACAGCAGCCCAGGAGGGCTGGGAGCAGTGAGGTCTGCAGGAAGGAATTAGCTGCTCTGTGGACCCCAGGTACCAGACAGATTTTGATACAAAAAAGAGAAGAACGAGCCTGACCACTGTGAAGCTGGTGTGCTGAAAAAGGAGAACTTCTGTTTCTAACTGTAGTCCTTCAAATTCTCATTAATCACTCCCTCATTTTCTCCCTAATTTACTTTTTATCATCCCAGCCTTAGAGACCCAACTGACTTTTCCCTATTGTCTTCTCCATGCCCTCAGAACCTACTTACCACTGCACATGAGTCTTGTGTATACCGTGGAATATCTTCAACGATTTCTGAATGAGTTTCTTGGTGTATAGTGTGTTATTTTTATTGGTTTTTTTTCCTTTGAATTGCCATATTTCTTGTGATATTATGCATAGAAAAACTCCTTTTTTTTTTTTTGGTGAGAACATCCTGCCATAACTGAAGCTACAAATGTAGGAAAATGAATCACTAGAATCCCAAATCTAACAAGAGAGTATTTAGAGAACTAATACTTCTCCTGTGGCAGTGTTTTTCATAGAGTGAGGTAAAACTGTCACCTAGTGGTCATAATAGTTGTTCCTGAATTACCATTTTCATTTGGATATAGCCAGAATGTTTCTTATCCCCAGGATGTATCACCTGAAAATATTAAGGTAAAAAAAAATATGTATCTGAAAGGCTTTTAGGTGAAGGGAAAACCCCTGGAATCTTTGGTAAAAAATAAATGAATTTATAACTTTGTGCAGAGGAGCTGTGAAATCCCATTTTCCTCTCTCTCCCACAGTTTATCACAGTGACATACCACTTTCTGCCTTACTGAACAGCTGTGGGAGGCTGAAGATCAAGATAACTGAAACTAAAATAGGGCAACAAAAGAACCTCTCTTATTAGGTATTCTGCTACAGTCATTTTACAAGTCAGTCTCAGTTCCAAATTTCCCCTTAAAAAAAGCAGTAACACTTCACCCTAACTCATCCTAGAAGGCCAAGTTCTGTTACAGCATCAGTGCAATGCCACTGTTTTCAGTTGGACAAGCACAGATTGTGGGGGAGAATAGCTTTCAGCCTAAAGAAGTGGGTCTTCTCTTGTGCATTGACTTCAGCAAGTTGTAGTGAACCTGCAGGGATATATCAAGAATAAGTAGGCACCATGAGTGGGCCTCCAGATCTGTGATTACACACCTCTTTATAAAAAAGCTATTCTTCAACAAGCATATTGATTCCATCAGAAGAGAGCTATGTGCATGCTAACGTACTAGTGCTTTGTGGGTAGCTGATCAGCAAAGGTGATACAAACACTGAGACAATAATGACTGGAGTTCAGCAAATAAATGTGAAAAACAGCAGGACAGGTACACGGTGTAATAAGAATATGCTCTTACAAAGAGGAAAACAGGCAGAGTAAAGTGCAGTGTTATGAGTTTGATGACTCAGTGGGGTGTCTGTGATACTCTGAACAGAACAGGGTGTGATTCCCAGATTTTCTTATGGAGAGATTCATGTGTACTCATCAGTGAGGGAGCTTTTATGAAGTAAAATCTCCTGGAGCAAATTGGCTAATATAACTCATAATACTTAGCAAAAAAACTTCCTGTCTAGCTCGGTTTGCAGATTCTGTTGATTATTTGTATTTCCTCAAGGTGTTGGACCCCCAGTTTTCGATCAGGATCCACTTATTCAAGGTGCTTGAAAACTCAGAGCTTCAAGATAGCATCTGCCATGTAATGCCTAAAGTTTTAAGTATATATTGAAGTGCAGTGCTGACAGAGGCAGATTATGGCAACCAAATTACAAGGCAGTCAGATCTGTGTAAACAGAAATAATTTCATCATGTCCACACTCTTAAGAATGTAATTATTATTGAACAAGTGTCATTGAAGAAGTTAAGCAAAGACATTGAAAAAAAAATTACGAGGTACCTTTCTGGATGTTTGTGCAGTTTCCTGCCTGAGGACAGTAGCATCTAAAGTAAATGTCAAAAAGCATGAGGTGAATTATTTTTAAACTTAACACATGTTTAAAGACAGCTGTGATCTTTAGCCCAACAGAGAGAAAAGATTTCTCAACAGTGAATGCAAGGGAGAGCATGTTAGGCTGTGAAAGCCTTTTTAATATATTCATTAGTGAAATATGTTTAGCAGAGAAAATTCTTTGTTTAATATTTTCTGTGAATAGGTTTTGATCTGACTGCATAGATTCCGTGTAAATGTATTTTTTGAATTTCCTTTCTAGTTATGACTAAATGCACTGCACAGTTTTCTTTCCCTCCCAGTTAAATATGAATCAGGTTTTACTCTGCTTATAAAGATTTCAGATTTTAAAAATTTTTTTTTAAAAAAAAAAAAAAATTTAGCATTCTTTTGCCAATACACTCATTCTTCAGATTTGTGTGAAGAAATCCCTGGGATATCTAGAGGCAGGTAGCTTTGTCAATGCTCCTGAGAAAGTCATACAGCTCTAATGTGAAAACTTAAATTTCTATAGCCAATAGGATGAAAACAGAGGATACTGAAGTAATTTCAATTCATAACTGGAAGTAAGCTGGCAGAACTGCAGAGCAGTCACACACTGAACCAAAAGGTCTATGATGGACACAGGATTACAAACTAGACTGTAAGTAACAAACTACAAATAAGAATAGGTGATGTTGGCAGGATAATGTCGTCGTAAATCCTGAAACTTGTTTGGATGCAGAGATAGGGTAATACCTGAAACACCATTTTTAATGGATTCTATTACTAGGAAAGTTGTTTAAAGGAGGTAAGTGATGATATAATAACCTTTCTGCTAATATTTACAGTGTAACCAAATCTTGCATGTCACTGTGATGGGGGATGAAGGGCTTGACTTTGTTCCCATGAAATAATTTGCAGTTAGAGATGCCCAAGTATTGATGCATATACAGAAGCTATGCTCAGTCTCAGGATTTGTAATGCATCCACTTTTTAGTACTCCAGTGTCATCCTAAAGATTAGGTGAGCAGCTGCTCTGTGGGTGCACATCTGCTGGCGTGCTGGGCATGTGAGCTCGGTGCTTGGGACTGTCTGTAGTCATAAGATAACTATATTTATTAACTGCCTGATTAGAGCAGTTGTAAACTGTCAAGAGACTGGAATGTGTGTGTCAGGGTAAAATATAGCAGCAAAGGTGGGAGATGCAAATTTACCAAAATTAAATGTTGCAGCAAGAGATAGCATTGGTAAATGTGGTTAAAGCCAAACCCTTTCTTTACGGGATGAGCTGAAAAGTTGCTGACTTTCTTCCTGTGACTTTGCAACATCCTGGGGAGTTTAGAGGGCAGGCTTGCCTGACTACTAAGAAACAGTCAACACAGCACTTTTGTGTGGAGGATGTCTGCAGCACAATACCAGCACAGTGCAAAGGGGAGTAGCAAGTGACCTGACAGAGAAAGAGGAGTGCAGGAAGGGACTTTCTGCTTTATACCTTCTGTGCTGCTGAGTACAAAGAGTGTATTTGCATACGTGTGTATACATAAGACTCTTAACTCACATTATTTATCACAATCCCAAAGTAAAATCTTTTTTTCTGCCCATAGCAGGTCTGAATGGGGGCAAAGAAAATAATCAACCAGTTAGCTACTTAGCAACGTCCAGGTCTGGAACTTACATGATTAAGCCCAGTGAAATTGCCCTGTAAAGGATCATAAAACCCTACAGCTAGACAGCAGGTTAGCAGGTAATATACTTCTGTAAACATAATATATCATATATAAACTGGCAATAATCTACCTTCAAGAGCTGATTTGTCATAGCACGAACCCCATTTATGGACACTGAACAACATAAGCCACTTTCCAGTCCACAGAAAAAAGTCTTAAGAAGTGATGGCACTCTGTTTTGGGGTGGGAAGAAAGATCACTGGACGGTGTTGTACCTATTTTACGTGGGGAAATTCAGAGTATTATGGCTGAGTTGACTGGCTCTCTTCCTTAGTAAGTCACTAGACACTGAGGTTCCTTGAAAACTTGTTTGTAGCTGCTTGATATTCAGCTTTGATCCCTTGCACTCTAAAATGACATGCAGAAATGGAGAAAAGCAATACTTGCATGCAGAGAGCACCTGGACAAAAGTGGCTGTTTCATAGCTGCTAGACAAAGAATAAATAACTAGCTGTAGTGGTTTACATGAGTAACATCAGTTTACATTTAGGAACTGCAATCAATTTAGAAGTCTTAGTGTTTTCTAAGCACTATGTCATGGTCCTTGGGAGCCTAGATCAAAAGAAACGTGTGGGAAATGACATTTCTGTGATCTAAAGGAAAAATCTAGTTCTTCTGATGCTACAATCAGACCAAGTACCCAGTCAGTCTTCGAAAATACTGAAGTAAGAGGTAGTAAAGAGATTTACAAATGAATTCCTTTACTCTTACTGTAAAGTCTGTTCATATTTTAGCTGGAAAGGTATCAGTCCAAAAAGTCTGAGAACTGCTATTATATAGAGGATAATTTATTTGACTTATTCCCAAAGGATATTTTGGGAAGGTGAGAAGAAGTCACCTCAATATGAGATGCATTAAGATATGTAAGCTAATTTACATACAAAAAAGTGAACTTGCAAGTACATTTAAAAGAATATCAATAAAACATCTAGACATAAGAACAAAAATATCTTCGGTTGTGGTAGTTAAAATAAGTATGACTAGAATTAGCAAGCATTTTATCCTTCTCGTACATAATTGCACTCTTATAGAAAATATATTTTAACTTGTTTTGTGAAATATTTTATATTTGTTTCTGATAAAAGTAGCCTATGAGATTTGAGTAACATAATTATTTTACAGTATCTTAATGCTAATACTCTTAAGAAAGAGAGAAATGCCACATCTTTGGAGTATCTTATGAAAAAGTAATCATAACAATTATCTGAAATACAGAATTAACATGGAATCATGGAATCATAGAATGGTTTGCATTAGAAGAGACCTTCAGGATCATCTAGTTTCAACCCCTCTGCCAAGGGCAGGGACACCTTCCACTAGATTAGGTTGCTCGAAGTCCCATCCAGTCTGGCCTTGAACACTCCCATGGATGAGGTATCCACAACTTCTCTGGGCAGCCTGTTCCAGTGTCTCACCACCCTCACAGTAAAGAATTTTCTCCTAATATCTAATCTAAACCTAGTCTTTTTTAGTTAGAAGGCATTCCCCTTTGTCCTGTCACTACATGCCCTTGTAGAAAATCCCTCCCCATTTTCCTTGTAGACTCCCTTCAGGTACTGGAAGGCCACAATTAGGTCACCGCTAACCCTTTTCTTTTCCAGGCTGAACAATCCCAATTCTCTCAAGCTTTCCTCATACGACAGGTTCTCCATCCCTCTAACCACCTTTGTGGCTCTTGTCTGGACCTGCTCCAACATGTCCATGTCTTTCTTGTGTTAGAGACTCCAGAGCTGGAAGCAGTACTTCAGATAGGGTCTCACAGAGCAGAGCAGAATGGCAGAACCTCATTCCATCTGCTGGCCACGTTGCTTTTGAAGCAGCCCAGAACACATTTGGCTTTCTGGGCTGTGAGCACACATTGCCGGGTCAGGTCCAGCCTCTCATCCACCATCACACCCCAGTCCTTCTCAGCAGGGCTGCTCTTGATCTGTTCATCCCCTAGCCTGGATTGATACCATGGGTTGCCCCAACCCATTTGCAGCACCTTGCACTTGGTCTTGTGAAATTCTCATTGGCCCACTTCTCCAGCTTGTCCAGGTTCCTCTGGATGGACATATATCCTATAATGGTATCCTATAGTCCTATAGGACTATATCCTATAATGGTATCCTGAGTTACTGAATATGAAACTAACAAGTAAATTAATCATGTTACTGAAGACTCTTTCTTAGTGAATGATCTAAATTTATCACTCATTTCCATTTTCAGAACTGGGTCTTCCCTACCAATATCTTCTGCTATTTAAGGTATTCAGTGATGATTGGTACTTGGGTCACTATGTTAGTAAAGTGCAAATTAGAAAAAGGTGGCTGCTGATTGAAGAGTGTTTCATTTTAGTTTGGAAATAACGCTCCTCTGGTCTCCCAAATGTGTGCATCATAGTGTCAAGTGTATCAAAGTTACATTTAGAAGTGACTGACAAAACTAGAACCTCCAGGGCAAGAACAGTAAAGGGAACACTGGTCACAACATCTATTCCAGGAAAAACTGTGTTATGGGGTCAGTCCATTTTTGCAAGGAACATCACTGTTTCCCTTCCCAAGGAAGAAAGCAAAACAGGGGGGAAAAAAATAGACCTATAAAGACTCATCGGCAAGCACAGGTGTCTGAACAGACCTAGTGAGCTATGCTGCCCCAAAATCTGAAGAAATCCTCTGAGAAGTTTCTCTATATAACCAGTCTTTTATAAAGGACGTCTTTCCTTTTCCAGTGTTGTTGAATTGTTCATGTTTCGGGCCACAGTTCTTGTGGAAGATTCTGCCCCACTGTCAGATCAGACACTGAGTTGTAAATTACGTTTTCCTTCTGCACGTAAGTAGTATAAGGTTCCACTTCCATCGTGTCATTCTAGCAAAACAAAACCAAAAACTGTGAATGCAAGGAGTAGTTTAGTTTGGCAAAACCCAGCAAGCCTTTGATATCAACTGATGAACATAACTGGAAAGTAGTGCTCTTGTTTTTATTCCTCTTCAACTCAAGAAAAAGACTCCTCTATTGCTTTTTCTATCAAAGAATATGTGTTGCTTTTTCTGGCAAAGATTTGGAGGGTAAAGCTGACATATTGGTTCACTTGCCTCCTTTTCCTTCCCTTCTACACCACTTATTTTTTTGCCTGAAAAAAAAGTTGTGTTAAGGTCTAATTCTCTAGAAAGAGCAAATAATATACTAAAGTCTTGACTACAATTGATTCCTCCATCAGTATACAATTTTAGTCTACAGACATGCTGATAAAAGTTACGTGATGTGATGGCAAGAACACTGGTACTTAACCCATTATTTTGCTTTAACGCAACTGCATCTGTCAGCAACAGCTTGGAGGTAGGGCAGCAGAACAGCAGGAATAGTAATAACTAGAATTGGCTAAGTCTTTTCAGAAGCTGAAGCATCTTTTTAAGTTGATGACAGAATTTGAGCCTAGCATCTACTTTAGGTGCACAGATACAATATAATTGTAACACATCTTGTCTTCACAGAGGTGCTTTTATTTGGATTTGGCAGCAGAGAATAGAGAGACATCACTGATGAGTGAGTTGCTCAGCTACACGGGAAGCTTCTAACAGCATAGGGAATTCAATAATATCTCCCAGTTTGCAGCTCAGCATTCCTTCCGTTGTTTAATAAGATGTTTTGTCTTGAGTCTGATTGTTTCATTGATTGTGGATTGACCATACTAGATAAAGAGGGACCTTCAAAACTCACACATTATCATTCTGGACATGAAGAGGGACATTCCTTTTCTCCTTCTGTCTGTTAATTTGGTTGTTTAATCTTCTTGTTTACTAATAGTTTTCTTAATATTCCCCAACCCATGTTATTGCCTCCCTTCTTCATTACTGCTTGGACAGGAGTTGTGGTTGGTGTGTCTGATATAATCAGGAAGATGTGGTGGGCATCACTCCTTGCTAAGATAAAGAAGGGCAGTAGCTGAGTGTTTGCTGTTGGAACATGCCTCTAGTGCTCCAAGTCAAAATTATGGTAAAATTAAGCTTTGTTTTGTCCTATAAACAGCTAAGAACAAACATATAGGACACAATAATACCTGCGTAAAGCACAGAGTGAAAATCTATTGTTTTCTCTTTACTGACTGTGTTTTCAGGACTACCAGAAGATCCCTGATTTGGTGATGTCTAACCTGCATAATTCTCCTTACCTGTATAGGATCAGTTTCAGGAGGTGTGGTTTTGTGGCACAGTCTGTGAAAAAGAAAGCAAGTGTTAAAGAAATTCCTTCCTTAGTCCTATGTTTGTCTGGATCACAGCTTGGTTTCTTTGGTCAGAAGCATATGAAAATTTTCTTTTTTTCATCTTCAGGAGTAAAGCCATCTCCTGTCTCTCTCTCTCTGACTTTAGATCCTGAAATTATAGCATCCCGACTTTCTCATTTAGGATGCTTTCTTAGCATTATTCAGTGAAGGTGTGTGCAATGCACAGTGTCTGCAGTATAGAAATATTTGATGAAGTTACTTCAGTTATCCATGGCAGCACAGACTGACAGAGTCATATGATTTCAAGACACCAAGAGTACTTTAAAATTTATTCTAGCACTACACGATTTTTCCTTAGCACCCTATCATACATACCTATTGCTGTGGAGCTTGATGTAGTAAATGACAGCCATGAAGGTCATAATGCTCAGAAGACAAAGGGTAATGGAGACATACAGGATAGAGTTCTTTTTGTCTAAACACAAAGAGTTAGTTTGAGTTATATCTTCTTACTACTCATTTTCTGTATTGTTTCAGTATAAGATTAAAGTTGCTTTAGCACATACACACAGTTTCAGCATGCTTGTAAGAGAAATATAATGTCCTTCAGCAGAAGGCAAAGTCAGCAATGAAACACAAATGGAGTCTGTGTCAGAGACAAAAGCAGATCCCACAAATCCCACAGTGGACACTCATGATATTTTTTCACTAAGCCACACCTGAGCCCCTCTCAAGGATTCAGTATTTCTCAGCATTGCAACTCGTGCATAGTTCTCAAAAGCAACAAAAAAACCAAAAACCAAATACCAGAGGTCATAGAGTGTCAGATATTCACAATTCAGAACAAAGTGATTTACTTGTTTCTGCTGGCCACACTAGAGTTGGCTCTCTTTCTGTCTCTTACCATGACATTTAAATTTGCATCTGAAAAAACCTTGCTGATGTTCCACTTCCCATTGGTTATGACTGCTTTGTCTCTGTTTCCAACAACGTTTTCACTACCAAAAGAATGCTATGACACTTATGTGTATCCCTCTTAGGGAAGAAATTCTTAGGAAATAGTGTCTAGAACACAAATGAGTGGTGATGTTTCTGGTCAAAGGCAGTTGGGGATGGTACTCTTGTCTTTATAGGACTTCATTGAAGCTTTCTATACCTTTTGTAGATTTTCCTTCCTAGAAGTAATGATAGTTGAACAAGCTGAACAGGCTTTTGAACAGCAAATGCACGAAGGGAAGCTTACCTGAGGGACAACAGGCTATGGACTCACTCCAGCTCCCAGCTGGGTGGAACACCACGCAGGTTGTGTCAGTCACATTGGTGTCACATGCTGTCAACCTGCTGAGAACAGTCGCTGTCCCGTTGTCATGGCTTTCTTCCTCAAGGGAGGAGTTGCTCTCTAGGAGCCACGAGACCTGAGCAGGCGGCTTCCCTGCCGCTGCCTCGCACACGGGCTTCCCGTGCTCGTCACAGAAGAGGCTCAGCCTTGGGGGCACTGCAAAGCACCAGGAAGGGGAGAAGCATGGAGTTAGTTTCCTGCAGCTGGGACAGGATGTTCTTGTTCTCTACCCAAAATGAAAGCAGTGAAAAGAGGAGAATGAGGTTGGAGGTGCTGTCCCATGGCAACAACATGGATCCAACTCACAAGAGACAAAGATCTTGTCTCTTTTTTCCTTTTGGACAACTTTCCCTCATTTATGTGAGCCTTACCACAACCATGCTCCACATCCTCTGTTAGGATATGGGAAATTACTTCACAGCTGTTGTTTCTAACTAGGCAGTGGAAAACATGACCACAGAAGGGAGCAGAGTTTTGGGAAATAAGGAGAAGGGAGACCCAGAGACATTATCAGTGATATGCATGGCAGTTTATCCAACAAGAATCACGGCTTTGAAGGGACTTTAAAGATCATCTAGTTCTAGTGCCCTTGCCATGGTCAGGGACACCTTCCACCAGACCAGGTTGCTCAGAGTCCCATCCAGCCTGGCCTTGAACTGCCAGAGATGGGGCATCTACAGCTTTCCTGAGCAGCCTGTTTCAGTGACTCACCACCCTCTCAGTATAGAATTTCTTACTTAATATCTAATTTAAAGCTACCCTCTTTGATAAAAAAAAAAAAAAAAAAAAAGGCAGCTCAATTTTTTACTCCATGTTTCCCCAGTGCCTCAGGAGAGGAGCTTTGTATGTCCAGGCCCAGACATGGTCCTTTGGAGAACTGTAAACAGGGAAGGAGTTCCTTACCCAGCACAGTCAGGTGGTATGTCCTGTGGAAATTCCCTTCTGGTGTTACAACTTCACAGATGTAATTTCCCTCCTGGGCTATCCCCACTTGCTGTATCTCAAGCACAGGACCCAGATCTGGTCTGAATTTCCAGTTCATGCTGTCACTGCAGTTTGTTCTGTCTGTTGTGTTCGTATCTGCCCTGTAGCCCAAGTTGCAGGGACCTCCAACCTTGGGATATATTTTCCATGTTAGCATATTTATATTTGGTTTGAGAGGGCAGGCGAGCACTGAGCTGTCACCTACGGTCACTGACACTTCTTTGTTCCCTGAAGGAGAGAAAGAAGGAGAAGAACATGTTAGATAGTGCTTGGGGGTGTCACTCATAGTCCTGAAGTTGAGGTCAGTGCTTCACAGGGAAATGTCTGCAATGGTACATGCCAGCATGAACCGTGTCTGTGCTCATCTGCAAATTGTCTGTCATCTCATACTAGAGCTGTAGATTATGGAGCCAGTGGCCTGTCACAGCCTACCCTCCAAATACCATCAACAAATTTCCCACTGGGGTTCCTCTTAGTGGATAAGACTGGATATTGAAGGAGGACCCTAATCCTTCCCATTGTCTTGGACAGTTTGTCATCTGAAATCTGCCTCTATTGGCAAATTCTTCAGATTTGCAACTCCTTTGGGTTGCTCACAGGGCGGTTGCCACTAACAGAAAATGGAAAAAATAGAAATATGACTATTGCATTTGGCCACATGATAATGACTTTTCTCTGGAACTGTTGCGACCAACAGAGTAAACAGCTTTTACTTCTGCATTCATACAAAATCCAAAACTGTGGGCAAAGGCATTTTCTACACCTCTTAGACATGAAAAAAAGCACAAATAAGAGTGGTGGAGCTTTGTGCAGAGGAAGGATTTTGTCTTGTGTCTCAGGGATGTCTTTTCATCTTTGGAATCTTTGTGAACATACACATTTACACTGTGAGTGTACATAATGTGTACATATGCATTCACACTGTGGCTGTACTGTTTTTACTGCAGCAGTTCCCATACAACATGAATGTAAGTCCTACCCATCTTTGTGCCAGGCACACAACTATGAAGGTGTAAAATGTGCCCATATCCTTGTGCCTCTTGCTTGATAGGCTGAGATAACAGAGGAACCTTATTCAGTTGATGTGTTAACATGTGTTGACATTGAGTATGGCTTGTTCTTGAATTCTGGTTTGCATTTGCTGGGAAACACTTTTCTTTTTTTCTTTCTAGACACTGACTCTTCTTTTATATTTTAAAAGATGACTATTGCTGGGAGACAGGAAATACTTCTTTTCTGGATCCATGAACTATGCATTTGAAGCCACCAGATGAAAAGTTTGGACACAGTCCTCTCATTCTTTTTGGTAGTTATCACACTGGTTATTTAGGGGTGGAGAGCCAGATCACTATTATGGCTCCTCTGTGTATTGCATTTGTTCAAGACAAGTCACACCTCAGGATTGCTTTTTATTTTCTTATGGGTCCCTGAATTTCTTTTTAGCCAAGAAAATAATTTGCCTGGGATTTCTTCTTCCATAAGCTTTCAGAATGGATTATTTTTTTCACATATTGAACATAAGTCATGCTTTGCATTCTTTGTATTGACCAGATTTGGGACACCTCATCTGCCTGTGTCTTCAGCTGACATATCCAAGGATCAGGTTTCTAGCCCAAGATTCATTTTGCTATTTCCTTGACCATTGAAGCCTCTCAACATGATGCCACCTTTAGGACAGTTGGTTCTTTTGCTTTGTTTCAATTACTCACATTGGGACCATTTCCTTTAAGAAAGTATTTTGTGATGGGTTTTGTTTGCAGGTAAGGTACCTGTGAGTGAGCATTCCAGGATGAGAGGAAAGTTACCTGTAACTGTTCTTCAAGATGAGTTGCTTGTATGTGCACTACTGTTGCCTACACTTTCACAGGCAACCCACCCTCCTTTGTGAGGCAGTTGTGAGACAGAGAAAACAGAAGTATGAGGTGCAGGTTGTAAACCAGTGTGAAGAGGAGGTGAAGGAATGGGACTTTTGTGTCCTTGGGCTCCTGCTGAAATTAAAACAAGCAACCCTCAAAATTCACAATGTACGTACATGTTTAAATAACCACCTGAAGAAGACTTGTTGCCAGTAAATAATCTTTTTCAAAATCTCCTAGGTGCAACAGTTAATGAGTTAGCAGGAATAATACCCACAGCTGTCATCCAAGAAGCCTCCATTTACCACTTCACTCACTTCCTCCTTTAATAGGTCACTGTTAACCTTTGGGACCACAAACCATTGATGTCTCAGTTCTCTGTGTCTCTGGTGGAACCTGAGTTGTTCTTTCCTTGGGCTGAGTAATAGTTTCAGTGGCATTCTGAAAGCTGTGTGTGAGGAAAAAATCAGAGTACTACTTTCAAACCATGCATTAATCTGGATGGACAACAGAAGTTAACAAACCTGATTTGTGCTGAAAAATAAGTTTTTCACAAGTTATTCCGAAAATGTTAAACCCCTCCACAAACCTTTCAACAGATATACTAAAGCAGCAATTGAAAATTCAGCTGGATATACAAAGGATTAGAAGGCCTAATTTTTGTGTGATTAGCCAAACCTTTGTCAGTCTTCCTCTAAGGTACCAGACCTGACTTCGTTGTTCCACTACCGCCTACCCAGATCTGAAATTCTATTACCTCTGTTGTCTAGCACAATGTGAAGCCCAGTTCCTGAACATTCACAATGCTATAAGAAATGGTCTTAATGAGCATCAGCTTTAAATCATTAGTCAAATCATTGGCCTATTTGAGAAAACTACAGTTGGTTTTACCTTAATAATATTGTCTGAAATCTCATTATCATCTTGAATTTAGGTGAATGAAACATTCCAGGTCAAACACATTTGCTTCTGTTTGACTGTGTTCTCGGGAAATGATTTCCAACTTGCAAAATGAAGACAGTTCACTGCATTTTCACTTCTTATATATTCCTTTAAAGGTTTTTGCCCTTTCATTTTGTAGATGAAGTATCCTTTGGGTGAATACACTTCAACTGTTGACAGTGTATTTTTCTGCTTAATGGCATTTCAAGAGAATGTGAGGTGTGTGTCTTAAACTCAGATGATTTTACCAGAAGTGGAACTGAAGGAAGCCTTTTGTCTCATGAGAGTTTCTGGATGAGTTCAATGAATGTCTCTGAAAATTGGAGAACAAAGTATTTCCTCTCCTAGTTTAACATTGCCAAGAGTCTCAGAGCTCCGAGTCGTGCACAGTGTGGCTTACCTCATCTGAAAATGACTAAGCAAACCTTAACGTTCAAACAGCTTGTGTGTTGGAGATGGGTTTTTTTTGGATAATGTGTGCAAATGTTGAGCAAGAATGACAGTGTTGTGCAAATTTAAGTGTGTACGCTTTTATTTGCATTTTAAAGCAACATTATTTTACTTTTATTTCAACTCAGCATCTCCTAAAGCAACTCATTGCAATGCTCAAGTTCCCAAGATAACAACTTGCACACTTCAAGGTTGTAAAGAGGCAGTGAAAGTGGTGCTTTCTGCTGTGCCTTTCTGTCATATTCTCCTCTGAATGAATCAAGTACCATTGACTTCAAATAAGAAGCCACATCAGTTAGCTTAAAATGTGCTGAATCAAGTTTAAGTACAATTTTAGGTTTATAAGAAATTCATAGAAGGATTATGATATCCCCTGTATCTTGTTATCAATTCAGAAGGCTTTTGTTAAGGCAAGAGCTTTTCCATAGATGGCAGATTAATTTGTAAAAAATCTTATTAATCCTACCCTTATACACATCCTCCTACTTTTGTAAAGAGGTCTTATAAACATAAAAGTTTTAATTGTTTTGACTTTACTGAACTCTTTCATTGCTAGAGTGCAGGTAAGTGGTATTAACACAAATATGAATTCTGAACTTTCTTCCTTGATTTGCTTCTTTTCTCATACATGCTACTATAAACATGATCTTTAGACTTCTTTTACGGAAGAAGAATGCATATGCTAGAAGTCCTGAAAAGTTTGATTTATTTATGTTTCTGAAATGACTTTGACAACCTTCTCTTATGGTGGAACAGGGATTGTTTTTATCTCTGTAGAACAGAAATATATTATTAGGAGGAAGTGTTATCTTATATTATGACCCTATTAGCCTGTTAGCATTCTCCCAAGAACTGTCTCAAACTCCTACTGTCTTAGTTTTAAAGGCAGGGAAAGAAAAAAGAAGGTAAGGGAGCAAGGCATAACTACAGAGTCTGCATCTGTTTTGATCTTCCTCTGGTTCAATGTGGCATGGAAGCATTTTGTGTCAGCAAAGTGCTCTGGATACACCCTAAACTGAGTCCCAAAAGTGACATAGCCAGGCTGATAGTTCTGCTGGGCATTTGCTCAGTAGCCCTTCTTGTCATCATGTAGGTAGTTACAGTGCTTCCATTTCTATGGATGCTCACTCATTACCGTGTGGTGCAGAAATCTTCCAGCGTGCTTGCTATTCTCCCAATAAAGTATATGCAAAAAGAGAGCTCAGCTTCATTTTACCACAGAGTGTAGCAATAAGTTCAGATAATTCAAGGTTTTGAACCGTGGTGAGCTAAATTCTTGTCACTCACAAGCAAAATAGGACTGGGCCTGGGTAACACTTGATGGGAAGCTTCCAAACCATGAATAATAATGTCAGCCATTTTTCATAACAGTTTCTGATGAAAAAAGGATTTGCCTTTCTTTCTATTTCAAGATAAAATATGATCTCAGAAAATGTCAAAACTTGCTGGTTTTTACTAGAGTTAGCTTAATTTAAAAGCACTGTAAAATGTATATTCTCAGAAATTAATACTTAAATAGTTATGGAATCCACTAGCACAAAGACAGTTTTTTGAATAGATATAATCCTCATCCCTATCCTGTCCTTCCTGGTCAGTTTAGCATTTCCTCCAATTTAGAGATGTTGCTAGGACAAGTTGGACTGAAGTTGGACATGTTCTGCTTTCTCTTTCTAGTGAGCATCCCAAAAGCCATCTAAGTCTCTAAAAGTATATTTTGATAGATCAGAAACCAATATGCTAGCATGTGACAGTTCTGCAGGGAACCCAGAACTGCTAGCTATACTTATGAAAATGAAAGGACTGAAAATAAATCTCCCCTGCTCTCTGTGCCCCCATAGAACAGGTTCTTTCCCTCATTCTTCTCTTGTACTCCATAAGCTTTTGGTGACTTTTCAGGCTGCACATTTCTCGCATGATCTCTTCTGAGCAACTTTTCCACAACTTCCATTACTTCCTGTGGGTCTACTCCAATCCAGCCCTTTGCCAGGATCTCCCTATATGCTTTCTTTGCCCTCCTTATGCTGCTTGCTCCAGCCTGCACTCTTGGATATGTACTCAGCAGCTCTGAGGGAAGACACAATCTCTCCTTTCCTCCAAGAATTTCACTAAACCTAAAGGATGTATATCTACTCTGCAGGAAAACTAAACAAACAGAAGTATTTCTTGTGGTTAAACCCCAGCTGGCAACAAAGCCCCTCACAGCCACTGGCTCCCTCTCGCTCACTCTTCCCACAGTGAGACGGGGGAGACAATCAGAAAAGTGAGAAAACTCACAGGTTAAGAGTTAAAACAAAAGCCACGTGCACAAGCAAAGCAAACCAAAGAATTCCCATGGGCAGGCAGGCAGCCACCTCCAGGAAAGCAGGGCTATATCATGAGTAGTGGTGACTTGGGAAGACAAACACCATAGGTCCTAACATCCTTCCTTCCTTCTTCTCCAGGTTTTATGTGCTGAGCACGATGCCATATGGTGTGGAATTTGGTGTTGGTCATTTGGGGTCAGCTGTCCTGGCTGTGTCCCTTCCCACCTCTCACTGGTGGGGTGGGATGAGAGGCACAAAAGGCCTTGGCTCTGTGTAAGTGCTGCTGAGCAATAATGAAAACATCCCTGTGACATGAACACTGTTTCCAGCAGAAACCCAAAACATAGCCCCATAGTAACTATTATGAAGTAAATTAACTCTATCCCTGCCAAAACCATCACGGTATGCCACTGTTAAAGAGGAAAGGTTCAGTGTTCCAAGTGTTTCGATTCTGACCTGTCACTGCACCGCTGTTTTCTGGAATGGTGCTTTCATAATGTAAAATGGCTAATAGTCATTTGCTGAAGTTTCCTCCATGATAGCTGCTTGTTTTATGACCAGTGCCATTAGGGCATATATGCCATACATGTCAGCGTTTGTCTATTCAAACAAAGGCTCAGAAACAAACCAGCACATTCCACGGCTCCTTCTTTCAAGATGAAATCCCATTTTATAGCTGAGCTGAACTGACAGGTTGTCAGTGCAGCAAAGGCCTCGCTCTCTGTGGGCCTGCAGGAAACAAGTGATTTGAAGAGGTGTGAGCTATCGGGCTCACTTCTGTGCAGCGCTAACTGTAGGATGGTAGTTAAATGTCAGTACTGTTAACTATTTCATTGCACATAAGAGAGATTAAATGAAGAGAGATTAAATATATCTACATCTTTTTTGTAAACAGCTTCTCATTTTCAGTAGTGTTCTTCACAAATGAATTGACTCCGGAAAACAGCAATCATTTTTTCTGTTAGCCAAAAGGAGCAGAACTCGGGAGTCCGTGCTGTCTGTCACAACAATGTAGAAAACAGATGAGTCAGGTTCTGGGAGTTCTGTATAGCTCCAAGCTGAACCATTTTATTTTGATTGTGAGCAGCTTTCACCTTGGAGACTCATCTGACAGGTGGGTAGGATAGAAGGCCTTTAGATGAGGTCCTCCAATTTTACTCCAGCCTGTAAAATCCATCTAATTATTAACAATAATGCTATGCTATCCCTCATTTTCTCTCCTTGACTTTTGAAGAAGACTTCAAGCCATGTTTGAGAAGGTTCTCAAGCTCTATTCCAGTGCACATTCCAATGCACTGACAGATTCCACTTCTGTGTTTGAAAATGCACATATCCTTTCTCAGGAAAAACAAACTCAGTTGAAAAGTTCACATTTGTGTTTCCAAAATATGTTGTCATGCTAAAATAACAAAAATATCGTCATGCTAAGATTTCTGTAATTTGAAAAGATTGGGGGAAAAGACTTTCCTCTGTTTTTTTCCATGTGGTTTATATAGTGTGTTTAACAGCTGTCATGAATAACTAGTTGCACCAGTTTCAATGCAGTGTCACTTATTTAGTCATTTCTCCTGTTTCTCAGAGACTTGCTCGCAATAAAGGAAGAAAGAAAGATTTTAAAACCAGGAAAATTTGATTGTGAAGCCACTACAATTTTGAGGGGAATAACTACAAAATCAGAGAGAGCTACACAGCTTGAAAGTGCTTTTAATTGCTTTCAAACAGGAAAGATTTCTAGCTTCTGTTATTCTTCATAGCAGGTTTTAACCCACAATAGAACTTTTTCTTGCCTCCAAAATGACTCAAGTTCCGTGACAACCTCTTCTGAAACTTAGCTGCTAAAGAGTTTTTCACACTGTAAAGGGATTTCTTCCTCAGCCGTATTTCTCAGACATCCTATTGAATCTTTATTTCTTACAGTAACAATTTACCACAGCATCTCCCCCTTACACCCCCTGTGGATTGTGACATATTAAACTCAGAGGTATAATGAACTGAAACAATGATCATACCAGAAGCAAACTACCAACTGTATCTTGGAATGAATATGTTATATGAGTCATAACAAGTAATAATCAAAAAGGCAGCACCGGACGATTGAAAGAGGTCAGATACAACACTGAGTTCTGCATCTGTTTTCCCCTTCTAAGTGCCTGTGACACTTAGCAAGGCTCGTGTGGAGTAAAGTGAAAGATAAATAGAAGTGCTTTGTACTAGGGTAGGAATTGCTAACGAACTGACAGACTTTTCTACATCATAGCTTTGTGACTCTGAAAACAGAGTCACAACAGGACAGAGTGTAGGCTAAAAACCAGTCCTGTGTTTCGGGTGAACACTAAGTAGTTCAACTACTCTAATTTTCATGAGAGAAATACATGAAATAGCTGACCTGAGCTCATATGACTGTTTCTTGAAACTGAGATCACAGCTTTTTCAGCATGGATGTATCTTTAAAAGGACACATTAAGAGACTTATACCTTAATCATTAGTTTCACACTCACGGTCTTTTATCCATACTTATCATTATTTCTTGACAATATCTCCTATTCCCATTTCCTTTAGTTAGGCTTCTTTCTTATCTTCAGATATTCTTTTCTTCCTCATAGTCGAATTCTTATTTTGTTCTCCTTTTAACACATTTCTTTTCTGCAACTATTACCATGTCACTTGCAGTGCTTTTCTCGCCCCCATTACTGTGTCATTCTTTCTTGCTGTTTCATACAAGCCAAAATAGCAACCTTACACACTTTGTCACTGGTTTTCCAATATGAAGTGCCCACAGCATGGCTGGATTTTTTTTTATGTTGCAAACTTCAGTATGGCTTTATATGTTGCAGAGAGGTGAGGACACTGACAGAACTCAATAATGATCCCAAGGTTTCAGTCTTCCCATTCAAGGTGGAATATACCTTTGCATTCGCCAGTTCCAGTTTTTCATTTTTCTATGATCTTTCAATTCTACTAAGCTTTCTCTAGTATAATTTCAAGCAGTCATTCAAGATAGCTAATTCTGAAGGAAAAGAAAAGATGTTAAAGCACACCTAATTGAGAGATGTGGTTTGATACAGTGTCGTCTTGAAAAAAATTAAGCTGAAGAATAGAAGGACAACTGAAGGGAAACATGATGGATTAAGAACTGGATTAAGGAGAGAAAGCGAAGGCAGTGTTAAAAGGAGGTGTCAGGTTGAAAGTAGCTTGCTAATAATGTTTCTCAGCAGATGTTTTTTGCCATAATTGCATTTAACCTTTTTACTAATGGCATTGGCTGTTTGAGGAAATTTGTTAAAAGCAGGAAGAATATAGTGTTACTAGTATAAAGAATTGATATGTCATACAAAAAGGACCAGTTGACCTTGATGAGTAGAATGACAGATGTGTGCTGAAATTCAGCAGCTCAAAATGTAATAATAATAAAAATAAGTAATATTACAAATTGAGACTGGAACTTAGAATAGAGAATCTTGCCTCAATCAGGATTAAAACCAGCCTTTCAATAAAGTGGGTGCTTTTTTTGGTGCTCAAATTGTTTATGAAAAGTGTTTTGTGATACGTCTGCAAAAAAAAAAAAGCAATTTAATTTCATTTCAGCACTGCCATTTGATCCCGTGATTCAGTGATTACTCTCAATTAAATGGGTTATGTCTCAATATAAATATGACTTTCTAGAAAAAAAGGATAGATACACTTCTTTAATGAAGGAATTTGTTGGTGTTTAAATGATGTGTCAGTCACGCAGTTTAGAGAACAAACACCGTTGGCCAAATCCTCAGCTGATAATAAATCATCACTGAACTTAACAAGCTGTCACATATTGTATCGGCCTGGTTGTAAACTTTGAAGTTGGTATGGCAACTTCTATGTGCAAAGATCTTTGTCCTTGCAGAATTTGAGCTGGAATGGATGAGGGGAAGAAGGATTTATACTGGACAACAAAATGCCTTGGGTAGTATTTCTTTCCGAGTAGCGCTGTGACACCATGTGTAACAAAGGGCCTCCAACTTCTCAGTATAGAAACAGATACAGATTGTTTTATATTTGGTTCTGTATGCTGAACTGCATTATTTGGTTCTGCATTACTGTCTGCGTGAGAAGGAAAACAGAAAAAGTACTGTTTATTTGTGCTTGAGAGGTGTTTTCCTGCTATTCTAAACAAAAAATAGATCGTTGACTGCAAACAGCAGCTTGTATGCCTTCTTTTTCATAGTTTGCAGAAAGCAGATAAGGGACTGCTATGAAAACATGTCTATAATCTCACTTTTATATAGTTAAAATCTCAGTCATACCTTGTTTAGTGCTTAGCTTTAGCATAGTGGTTTTTGTCCTAGCATTTTCTTATTCAATACAAAGATAAGGCAGCACAAGAAGATCCTCTGTGCTTGTTTTCTTGTGAATGATTGTACTTCTAAATACAAAATATACCAACGGTGAGTTTTAAGTAGCACATACCTCTACAAGTGCATTCACAGTTAAAGCAAATCTGCTTGCTTTGTAGTTCATGGAGTTTGTGGTCAGCTTGCAAGACTGAGCTTCCTTTTTTCCATGGTTTTAACACATTCAGATGCAAATGCTTTCAATGTGTTTGGACCACAGTACAGCAAAATGTTGGTATCACAAGGATGTGCTTTGAAGATTGAACTATGGCAATTTAGATGTGTTCTAAGAAAAGTTTTGCTTAGTGGAAATTCAGTACGAAATTCTGTTTTAAGAATTTGGGTGAGAAAACCCATCCATTAGGATTCAGATGTTTTTAGGGTAAAAAAAGTCAGAATGATTCCAGCACACAGTCCCAGGGGGCTGCAAAAAATAGTGAAATGGAGACAACAGTAAGATTATCATAATAGTTTTTTTAGGCTATGATTTTTTTGTATCTAGTGCAAGACTCCATCACAAACTAGAAAAGAAGGCAACAGAGACAGAAGCAGTGAAACACAGTACGACAGAGACATTAAAAACGCAATAAAACACTAGTACCCTAGTGAAAAAGAATTTACCAGCTTTATTAAGGAAAGAAACTAAATGACAGCAGTAGCATTCAAGAAGGTTAAGTATGTAGGTAAACTTGAACTGTACCTAGGTTGCTCTGTAAATCAACTTCACTTTTATTCATCTCATGCTCTGTAATTCCAGCACCGATACAATATTACTGACTTCGGTTTTTTACTACTGATGAAACTGAACAACCATAGAGAATCACATCTCCTTACTGACAATGGATGTCTTGCAGCTTCCTCTGGAGCACTTGGACATATCTGTTGTCACAAGATACAACTGCAGATGCAGGACTTAACAGCCCAACACTGCAAATGTTATTTCAATAAAAAGAGATCTGTTGCATGAACTTCTCATGGAAGATCTTGCCTTTTCTTACCACTTTCCTTTGGAGTATGTACACAACCACTTGAGTTGTTCTGTGTGCTAGAAATCTTCAAAGCATTACCAAAAAGATTTTTATTTTCTCTACCACGACTGTGAGGATTGCCACAACATGACTGATAGTAGAGATCATGCATCAGCAGCCTCACTAGTGTATTATCCAATTCTACCTGAGGGCAGATGCAACAATTATGAAGCAACCTCAGCCTTGCTTCTGAGCTGCCCCTTCTGCTGTTGTAAAAACTAACCCAATCATACAAAACAACTTACTAAGGAAATGTTAAGGAAAATGTTAATGGAGATAAAGCCTGGTTATACACAACAGTTTTTGCATGACCTTATTTAGATTAGAGTAGCTTGCTCTAGTCTTCAGAAGGGGGGACACAGTTCCTTCTGAGCTTCATGTAACACTAGAATTCTCTGGATAGAATGCACTCATTGGATCAGTTTGACATATTTAGCCTGTGATCTCTGAAGAAAAAAACCCCTTGTCACTAGATCTTGCTCAGAAGAATCACCCTAATAATGACGGAAACAAGTTTAAGAGCAGTGTTAGCTAAAAACTTCCCATCAAATGTGGGCTGTTTTTTATTGGGAGCAGGATGCGGGTAGCGGGGGAGGTTTCAGGCATGAAATTACATTTTAACTGAACACCTTTTTCTACATTCTTTGAAGGGCAACATAGTTGATTAACCAAGACACCAAGAAGTTGAAATCAAAATACCATTGGGTGTAAAATATCCACTTTTTGGCATTGGACTTTTTAAAATATTTCCAGCAAAGTCAGTTTTCAAAAAGAATTTTTGCCAAGTTTATTACCCTTTTTCTCCCCATTTTCTTCAAGATTTTGTGGTGTATTCATACTCCTTTACTTTTCGAGCAGCTGTATTCAAAAATGTTGGCTGTCTCTGATGCTTACCATAATCTATCTGCATGATCTTGAGCAGGTTCCTCAGTATTCTTTTGAGATAGTTCTTTATCTACAGGAAAGGGACAGGGTTTTTTTCCTCCAGCGTACCTGTTGTGAGGTTACTGATGCAAAGTTTAATAATTTTTGTGAAGTATATCAATTTTTTCCAATGGGTAGCACTGAGGTAACTATTTGGGATCTTTCATTACCACCCAGACACATTACAGACAGGTATTCTGTCACTGCCAACAATGACTACATCTGTTTTGCTTTAAAATATCATGAAGGAGACATTTTTATTTTCTGGCCAAGTGGAATGGAATAACTCATGTCCACACAGTTTAGTTCTTCTGTCTATAATAGGAATGGACACATGCACATTACATATTATTCAGATATGTCTCTAATTTAATCTGGATCTCACAGACCTATCTGCCTTCTCCCTCTATGCATAGACAATTTAGGCTTCTGGAACTGCTGCCCAAATTCCTAGATCCACTACCAAGTTCCCGGCGTGCTGTGTGGTGTCTGGAAGAGCACAAGCTCTAGAAATGCAAGTGAGCAGTATGTGGGAAACATTAATTGCTGTAGCTAAACAGTATTAAAACTAAGTCAACTACAGTAAAAGACAGAAGCTTTGGAGTGCCACTGCCTTTGGCACAAAAGCCTTTCCCAACTTGATACTGGGCGTGCCCCTTAGCCTCAGAACAAAATTGTAGAAGCTGCTCCCTACTGTCAGAGCATCGGGGGTCTTCCACTACTTCACAAAAGATGCAAGAGATTCCTGCCCTATTTCAGAGTACCTGCAGCCTCTCTTCAGCAGAAACTGCATGTCCAAAAGCTTCATGTTCACAAAAACTTTGTGAACATATTTTTAATATGTTAAAAGGATCAGTTTCTCAGATTATGTGGATTTTGAGTTGTCAATAAAAAGGCTTTTTGTGACAAATGTTACATTCCCAGCTGAGGGCCACTAAATAGTTTTCTACATTGAAGTCACAAGGATAATGCCTGGCAGCTTCATGACCCCTAAGAAAAGAGGAACAGGAATGGATATTGGGAAAGCTGTTTTAGTTGTGCTCCACAATTTTTAGCACTTAATGAGAGCCACAGAGCAATGAATAGCTTCTACAGAAAGAAAGTAGCTGTGCATATTCCCCAATCTTACATCCCAATGGCCAATTGGTTCCAGTTAGACTCACCTCCTGATCTCATAACAATGATGGTGAGCAGCACAAACATATACACAGTCTTCCCAGAAATCTTCATGTTGGTTCCTGCTTTCATGCCTTAGGCAGCTCCGTCACTCCATCCATCCCGACACCAACCTAACTGTGGTCACGGGGAGCGTTTATTGCCTGCCAGTGCACCCTCAGCAGTCGGTGTCAAGTGTTTCCTCTCTCCCTTTCCAACTCCTCTCTTCTAGCTGTGCATGCTCCTGATCAACTGGCTCCTCAAAGCTGAAGAGGTTCCTCCTTCTGACTTTTCAGAGCACTAAGCTTCCTGTGCTGAAAGCCTGGGCAAACACTGAGGAAACAGGCTGAGCAGTTCTGCCTTCCGTTCATTGGCTCTCCTCGGGAGGCTGATAAGTGAAGATAAACCCTGCAGCAGAGTTCAGAAAGGGTAAAAGCAGAGGAGATTATGCAAGGCTGAGTTTAATATCAAAAAGTAAATGTTAGTCTTGGGAAGCTAGAGAGAAACTTATTCTTCATGTTTGTCATGTCTGTTACTACTGCTACTTCTTTGACACTTCTTTGGTACTACCTCCAAGACAATTCTTCCTTGTATCTTCCTCAAGAGAAAAAAAAAAAAAAGCAGTCTCAAACCTTTTCTGTAAGTGACATTTTTAATTATTTCTTTCTCAGCTGCTGGTAGCACAGTTCTCATCTTGAACAACAAGTCTATCCAGACCCTGAGAACAGAAACTGAGTTTTGAGGGGAAAGAAAAGGCTATTTTAAATTCTATTCAACAGAAATGAGACAGAAACTGAAGGTGGCCTACATCTTTCACTTAAAAATTGGTTTGTTTGGGGATTTTTTTCAGAATACTCTCGTGAGTGTTGTTTTAAAATAATACTGTACCTGTTTCTCCACTTCCTCACTGAGCTACTAATTTCAGATTCAGAGTTCTGTCTCCCTTCTTAAGCCACAGCACTTCCCTAGTACAGTTCTGTGGGTCAAGGATAAAAAAGGCTTCAGCTTTTTGTCTTGTTTGAAAGCTAGGAGTCAGGGTAATTACTACTGAGGACAGAGACATAAGAAGTAAATACAGAAAACAGATCAAAGTTGGCAGGAAATGAACTGCTCAGGCACTAGGACTGCACACCATGTTTGAACTCTGCTGATGACTGCAGTCTGATATTCTGGTAATTTTGTTTGATCAGACTGGTGTTCCAAAATTGTCTGCATTGATGTTCACTGGAACAGAGGAGTGTGAGTTAAGGTCTTATGTAAATACGTAAAAAAAAACCTGATAATGATCATGTAAAGAAAATAATGTAAGACACAAATTTAGCTGGATCATCTTGGTCCCAGGATCATCTCATTGGCTATAGTTTTTTGTGGGAGGGTGTTCTGCATATTTCCCCCCCTTGATTTTTTAAATACAATATCACATTTTGACACTCCTCCGCTTTTCAATGTGCTATTTTCAGTAACATTGGTTTGTTTTCTGAGTATTTATCATTGACCTTGGAATTAGTAATGCATGTGAATAGATATCATAGCTGTATTTTAGACAAGGGCATGGAGAGGAAGAAGAGGTCTTTTTGTAAGTAGAGATTAAGATACAAGGCTGGAGAGAGAACATGTAATCAGTATCAGGCCTCCAAGGTAAAAGAAGTGGTGCTCAAATTTGATGCAAAGACAAGAGGAAACTAAGGTGGTATAAATGTGCAGATATAGTGTATTGGGTACAAGATTGCTGCATAAATATAAAAATTTAAAATATTCAGTGGGATAGAGGAGATTTTGCAAAAGAACAAACTCTCTTTTAAACAAGAAAAGTCCTACTTTAAATTGCCATCATGAAAGATCTTTGCTACAGGAAATTGATTCAGAACCAGAAGTTAGACAGATGGATTCTTTTGGTAGGAAAATATTATTTAAGATGCCATTAAGACTCTTTGGGAGCAACTTCTGGTTGAAGGCAGCAAAACTTGGGAAGTGTCACAGAAGTCTGCGGCAGGACATGACGGAAACATAAGTTTACCACAAGAAGTGACAAGCACTTTATTTCTTAGTCACAGGAGGCTGTTCTCTAACTTGCACAATGAGAGCCAGGATCCCACGACATAGAATTCACAGGATCCTAGAATGGTCTGGGTTGGAAGGGACCTTCAAGATCATCTCTTCCAACCCTCCTGGCACAGGCAGGGACACCTTCCCCAAGAGCAGGTTGCTCAGGGCCCCATCCAGCCTGTCTTTGAATACAACCAGGGATGAGGCACCCACAACTTCTCTGGGCAAAATCTGTTCCAGTGTCTCACCACTCTCACAGTAAATAATTTCTTTCTTATATCTAATCTAAATAAATACCCTCTTTCAATTTAAAGCTGTTCCCTCTTGTCCTACCACTACATTCTCTTGCAAGCTCCCTCTCCATCTCTCTTGTAGGCCCCCTTTAGATACTGGAAGGCTGCTATAAGAACTCCCCAGAGCCTTCTCTTTTCAAACTCTCTCAGCCTGTCTTTATAGTACAGGGGCTCTAGATCTCTGATCATCTTTATGAACATCCTCTGGACTCGCTCCAGCAAGTCCATGTCCTTCTTATGTTGGGGACACCAGAACTGGATGCAGTACTCCTTGTGGGGTCTCACCAGAGCAGAGCAGAGGGGGAGAATTACCTCCCTTGACCTGCTGGCCACACTGCTTTTGATGCGGCCCAGGATGTGTTTGGCTTTCTAGGCTATGAGTGCACACTGATGGGTCGTGTTGAGCTTCTCACTCACCAACACCCCAAGTCTTTCTCCTCAGGGCTGCCTGCCCCGACCCAGGCGTGGGACCATTCACTTGGCCTTGTTGAACTTCATGAGGTTTGTACAGGCCCAGCTCTCAAGCCTGTCAAGGTCCCTCTGGATGGCATCCCTTCCTTCCAGCATGTTGAACACACCACACAAGTTGGTGTTGTTGGTAAACTTGCTCTGGGTGCACTCAGTCCCTCTGTCCATGTTGCCAACAAAGATGTTGATCAGCACCAATCCCAATATCAACCCCCGGAGGAACACCACTCATTACTGCTCTCCACGTGGACATGGAGCCATTGACCACAACTGTTTGAGTGTGACCATCCAGCCAAATCCTTAGCCACCACGTAGTCTGTGCCTCTCCAGTTTAGAGACAAGGATGTTGTGTGGGACAGTGTCCTGTGCTATGTACAAGTCCAGGTAGATGACATCAGTTGCTCTTTCCTCAGCCACCATTGCTGTAACCTTGTTGTAGAAGGCCACCAAATTTGTCAGGCACTATTTGCCCGTAGTGAAGCCATGTTGGATGTCACAAATCACCTTTTTATTTTCCATTTGCCTTGGCGTAATTTCCAGGGGGATCTGCTCCATGATCTTGCCAGGCACAGAGGTGAGAATGACCAGTGTGTAGTTCCCCAGGTCTTCTTTATTTCCCTTTTTAAAAGTGGGAGTTATGTTTCCCCTTTTCAGTCAGCGGGAACTTTACCAGACTGCCATGACTGGTCCTGAGAAAGACCAGAGTGGGACAGAGGATGACCCAGATGGAGAAATAATGCATGTAGAGGAGTGAAATTTGTCTGGTTTTGCTGGCTGCATCAATTAGAAGTGTGGTGTGCATTTGATTGAAAGGAGAAAAAGTGGAAAGAAAACTGAAGCGTGAGACGTAGTTGAGGAAGATGACATTGTCAACAAAGTGCAACTAAGGATACATTTTCAGTAAGTTCCCATTTCCACACAGCAGTAGAGAAAGTCAAGCACTGTTTGTTTAAGGTGCTATGCAGAACCATCACAGCCTTGCTGGAGACTGAACTTTCCCTGTCTTCTCAGTTCTGAGAGCACAGATCTAGGTTCTGCCTGTGGTTTTCATTGTGGGTTATTGCAGAACTATTTTATGTTAATTATCATAATGTCATCAGATATTATTTGACAGTCTCTGTGATCTGCTCTGTTTGAAGTGGTTTTACTCAGCTTAAAGTCCTTGCTGACAGCAGATTCCATGCTAGTAACTCATTCAGCAAGAAGTGCAGGAGCTGTAAAGCTGAATTTTAATCAGCAAGGTGCAGACAAAAGTTCATTCCAGGAACTTCAATTCCAATGGTGACAGGAATATCAGAGTGCTAGAGCCCCATCTGGTATAAATTTAAGCTGGCCTGGTCTTGTTGACTTCACATGAAGCTACCATGACTTTCTCCATGTGTAGCCGGCTGTAGCTGGCTTCCCGCCAAATCCCACAGACTACAGAAGAAAAGCTCCTAGAAGAGAGAGAAGAAAAAAAACGGAATAGCAAGAGCTGTATGAAATATTTATATATTTTACAGATATTACAGATATACAATTAAGGTGCTATGTACATATGAACACAGGAACCCCAAATCGCTCCCAAAAGGGAAATAAGGGAAGGGAAGGGGGAAAAAGGACAAAAAGGGACAAAAATGGACAAAACCAAAACAGGTATGCACAATCGAAAAAAACCAGTAACTAACAAAATAAAGAACTAACAGAATCTCACCACTTCCCCTGAGAAAAGCAGGACAGCCGGATGCAGCCCAGCACTCTCCCCTCACACATGGCAGACAACAGCAGTCGCTGCAGGCCTCAGCTCCAGATAAGCAAGACCGAGACAGGGATCTACTGTTCCCAAACCTCGCTGGAAGAAGAGAGAGAGAGGTCTTTCTGACCAGCTTTATTTATACCTCAGGTTATGTAAAGGAATAGCGTGGAATACTTCCTTGGTCACTTCTCTAGTTCCTTCCTGGTTACAAGCTGGTCTCCAGGAAGGCCTAGACTGAAAGTATCACACCATGTAAGAATTCTCCCTGCTGTCTCTTTCTGTGTCAGCTGAGGATCATAAAGGTACAGACAGCTCAACAGGCTGCAGATAAATGAGTAAATCCAATTATCTCTGAAGCCGGAAATGGTTCTGAAAAAAAAAAAATCATGATTTTCTATGTACTGATAGATCTGTTTTGCTCACTGAGTAAGTACTCAGTCCATGAAATACAATGGTTTTGTGTGGCAACTTGGCAAGGAAGTAAAGTTAAGGCTGGATTACACTATGCAATGGCCTTGTTCAATGTATAGGGCATTAAAACCAATTTAATTATTTCAGAGATAGCACTTTAATTATTTCAGAGATAGCACTGTATGTTACACTTGTCCCTGAATTTCCTGCCTTTTGATGACCTTAGAACCTAGAACTTGTTATAATGATGGAAAAATAATTTCAGAAGTTTTATTTCCATACTCAGTAACAAAAGATGTTAATTTTGTATATGGAGGTATGAGAAAGAGAAAACAAAAGTATTGGATAGCATCATTCTTGTGTGGGCAGATGCAAAAGTTCTATATCTACTTAGCTGATGCACTTTGCTCTGACTAGCTGTTCCTCTAGCTATTCCAGTCCTTGACTCTAACAGAGTTCATCCAGTCTACCTGGAGCATGATTGATAGGTCTGCCTCAAATTTGATTGTCTTGACATGTGAAATTGCAGACTGTACTTCCAGCCTTTGCTTTCAGCAAAGGCCGTGAAGGCCAGCGTGCAGTGGTCATTTCCTTGCCCATTGATCCCACCACATGGTAAGTCCTCTAGCAGAATGGCATAATGCAGCAGCCTGGCTATGGAGATATAATTTATAAACTTTGTGGCAGCAAAGTGGCATAATATGCTTATAAAGCAGCTTCCTGGTTGTTCTGTGGTTGGGTATTGTTTATTCCTGGAAACACCCACACACCTGAAAGTCCTAACAAGAATAAAGTTAATTTTACACAACTCTTACTGGAGGGTAGGTGAGACTGAGGTGAAGCCCACACTCCCAGAGTCCCTCTCCCTTCAAGGAAGTTTGCATTTAATAGCAAGACTGAAACTGGGGGACCTGACTTTGAATTCAGAGCTGTGGTGCACACTTTACATACATGTGTAGGTAAATAAAACATTATGTTTCAAAGTACTCCTGAGGGTGCTTAATGTAGAAGTCTGCAGCCTAGTCTTAAATTCTGCTTCCCATCACTCCTTGGAGTCCTGTCCTAATGTCTTCTGCTGGCCATGTCCATGCTGTGCAGATGATGACAGTGCCGAGCTCCCTGAGCTGGCTGTGAGCTGGCTTCAGAAACAGATGTTGTGTAGTCAAGTCAGCACAGCACTGCACGTAGCCAGGGCACAGAACCCTGTTCATGAAACTAACTGCTACCCAGTGGAGAGGAATGAGTCCCCAGTGCCATGCAATGAGCTCTCAGCTTATTTGGAGCCAGTTGGATCACTGACATTACACCAAAGGCACACAAGCTCCTGCTGGTATGAACTGTTGTGGCTCTCTTAAAATTAGCATTAAGAGCATTAAAATGCATGATGTCCACCCACCCCAAACTCCTGCACAGGTCACAAGGCCTGGGAGCTCCATCTTATGATTACATTGTGGTTATGTTCTACCCTACCTCCCAGCAAGGCTCCCCTTGAACCCTGCTCCAGATTGGACGAGGAAGACTGGGCTTAATTGCAAAAGAGCACTGAGAGCAGATGACTGAAAAGTGGGGAGGAAGTGAGTCAGAGGACCAGATGAACTGAGATAGTTGTTTCATGAGGGAAAAGGAGCAGGAACGTCCAGATGAATCCTAACTCCCCTCTGTGCTGGAAGTCAGTACCACTTTTCTTTGGTCAGGAGATTGCACGGAAATGAGGAATTGTTAAGGCTTTTCTTAAATAAGAGGAAGAAGATGTTTCACTTCTCCAGTTCCTTAAAACATGGAAATACTTGGCTTGAGGAATGAAAAGGATATCTTCACTTGACAACAAAGCCTGAGGCTATTTTCTTACCAATGGAGATTCTTCCTAGCAATCTCCCAGGACAGGCAAGCTAAGGATATGAAGAAGGAAGTTTTGCACTTGGACACCACTGGCAGCACTTAATGACGTGGCCTGGAAATCTGCTAGCTCAGCTAGTTTGGGATTAACCTTGGCACTGCTCTGCATGTCGTGCTGTGCTATTATCCCCAGCGTGTCTGCACAGAATACTAAGACTGTGTGTGATATGTCCTCCATTATTTCATGTAGCTGGACTAAGAAAACATGAGAAATTTGTGAGACATTCTTCTCTCACATAAGTCAATGGAAATCAGTGAAAAGAAACTGATGTATGGAGGTATTTGCAGGGTGTGGGGCATTTATTTCATTTTCTGCAACAGATGCTACATGTGTAAGCAGAAGCAGGAGATTCTTCTGTCTGATTTGGGGGTTTGGACAGTTATTTCTGTCTTATTTTGCAATAAGGCTGAGAGAAGATAATTCTAATAGAAAGGACATTTCTATTTCTATTGAAGAAATTCAAGTCCAGCATCAGATCATTCACAGAAAAGTACAAGACATTTTCTAATCTTCTGGACTTAGGTATTGGTTTAAATGACAGTACATAAATCTTAATATTTGTTTCAGTACTGTGCCTGCATTGTTCTAATTTCTAATGTTTCCACAACTCATGATTATCTCTTTTATGGAGACTTGCTTGTTTTCTTATTTCAGCAATATATGGTGATAAATATGCACGTGGTCCATTTATGCAGTGAATGTAAAGTTACTTCCTTTTCTTGCCTTGAAGTTGGCGTGAAGTGAGGTAAGCCCATCACAGTTGTGTTGGGCATAAAATACTTCAATTACAGTTGGTTTAATTAAGATATGCAAATCCAAAAGAATCTCTAGTATAACTCCAGAAAGGTCAGTTTATTCATAAAGCCTTTATATTTCCTGATAGTCTCAATTATTTTAATGTGTAGGATGGAATTTCCTGATTTCATGGTGCTGTTCTGGACACTTTTTCAGGAAGGTAGATTTGATCTGGGGGTTTCAGGATAGTCCAGAGGTAAAGATCTCTCTTCCAGTTTTGC
This sequence comes from Manacus vitellinus, assembly GCF_001715985.3. Classification (NCBI taxonomy): domain Eukaryota; kingdom Metazoa; phylum Chordata; class Aves; order Passeriformes; family Pipridae; genus Manacus; species Manacus vitellinus. The sequence goes on from NW_021940122.1 coordinate 4,048,288, forward strand.
TGCTGACTCATTCTGTCACCTTCCCTTTTCATGGGTGAATTGTAAACACTGCCTCTGTCTCAGAGAAGCTCCAGTCCCAAGGCTACATGTATCCCATACATATAATGCATATGTTATGATGGGGATGCATACATTGGAAACTGAGAACAAACCTGCTTCTCCCGTGTAAGCAGACGATAACCTAAACAGTTCATTTTTCCTGATACTGATGCATGACTAGGAATCAGCCCTGCTTGTTACACCAGAACAAACAAGGCCTGTCTGGGACAGGGAAATACCAGCTTACCATTTGCAATGTGTGATTAAGAACAGCATCAGGGAAGGTGTGGGGGCAGTGGGGTGCTGTATGGCATCTATAAAACATGAAAAATTGAGACTTGATATCCCTGAAAGTTGAAAAGTAATTTCTCAACTTGCTGGCCACAAATCATATCACTGCAAAAGAAATGCATTTGCTTGGGTAGTTTTGCTTTGTAACAGCAGCGGCTAAAATATGAGATCTAAGAGCCATATGACTCCAGATGGAGTAGAACCCCAAATATTATTTAATTTCAGAACTTGGCAATACTGCCAACACTTCAGATGAAGAAAAGAACATGATGGTAGAATGCTGGTAGTGACAATAAATTTTGCTTTCTATGTTTTAATTAGGTCAGAATTTCTAAACTAGATATTGGTGAATACAAGTGATGACATTTGACATTTGCAACTCCCTAGTGGTTGGCAAGCCTGACTGATCAGTAAGAAGAAGGAGGCAGTCAGTCAGAAGCTGAAAAATTGTAATTTGGGGACTAACAATGACGTGTTTCCACATGCTGCTTTGCTCTTTCTTTAGAAACTGCTGTAGCTGCTCTTTGGGATGAAAATGCTGAAAGCAGAATGAAACAGCACTAAAATCCCCTAAATGATGCAATTTGAATTTTGATGAGACAAAATTCTGGTACTGAGCAGAGCATTCTAAGCTTCCTACTTTTGGTTGGCTTTCTCAACCCTGTGCCCTTTGATATAATGGGAACTTACAGCTTTAGCCCTGTAAAAAGCAACTGTTTACCCTGATAAGCTATAAATACCAACAGTAGCTTACTAATGAGTTTGGCACAGCTGTCAGGGGATGTGCAGCAGGGGTATGGCAGATTTTGTTCTCACAAAATCACCTTTTCAGTATATTATTGTGATCCAAATACTGTCTAAACAGAGCACGACTTCAGGTTAAATCTTCTGTGACTAAATACTCTGCTTGCTTTCAGGGTATGTTGAGATATATATATTATTTACTTCATTACCCAGACCAGCTGAAGCTTCCCAAATTTTCTCTGCCAAGACTTGCTTTAGTAATACCATCTAGAAGATAGAATGACTGTATATGAAATGGCATATATAGTTAATGCCTTGAAATCACTTTTTGGCACATATTAGTGTTTGATTTTTGTGAGAATCAAGGATCTAAACCTAAGTCCAGAATGATCAGAACAAACAAATAAACCAACCAAACAAACAAAACCAAACAAAAACAAACAAACAAAGGCAACATGGAGTTCAGCCCAGGCTTTGTGCTATACAGACATACCAAATCTTTTCACAGGTACGGTCTTGATGAGTAAAAATAATGATCTGGGAACTCAAATTATGTGGCTGTCCTAAAAATAACTGGCCTTCAGACAGCTGAAGTAACTAATACTTACTACATTGGACTTTCTGACTGATAAAGTTGACCACCCATACCATCTGCGAGAAGAATTCTGCAGTTACAGCTGCCTTTTCTCCATGGTTGAGTATCTCTGCTGATAAATGTGTCATGAGGTCCCGTTTCACCAGAAATACTGAACAACCAGAAATTACTTTAGAAGTAACATCTCATCTACGATTCAGAGTTCTCCCACTGTATCTACTTACATTCCACCCTACTTTTCAGCTATTGTAGGCTCTATCATTTCTTCTAGAGGAGAAAACTGTCCCTTTCCCTCCATTCTATCCCACGGGTTTTGCTAGAATTCACAGTGATCTGAAATGTCTCTTTCACAGCTGTTTCAGAACATGGTGTCTGATAATCACTATTTTTCTCATTGTCCAGTGCATAAGACCAGGAAGTTGGGATAACACACATTTGACTTGTGGGTGACCTCAGTAGATATAAAAACCCACTCTAGCTGCCCTTTCATCTCCACCTTGTGGTCAAAACAGATGGTGCTGCCCTCTTTCAGAAACTCATTTTAGGGTGGAATTAAATACTTTATTCAACCCAGAGACATTTGCATATGGGGTGAAAGTAAATTCCAAGGTCTACTTTTTGTGAAACTTGAGGAGAAAGCATGTACCACCATATGATTTTTACCTAACACAATAGCTTGTATAGGTATGGTATAGTAACTGGTCATCATTATAGGTAGGTTGATTTTAAAATATTTAAATTGAAAAGTTTTATTAGGTTTTTTTTAGTTCATCGTGACATTCATCATGACTCCTGTGAAGATTCATCTTTCTCTAAGGAAGGTAAGTTCACTCTTCTGTACATTTGAGAACTAGAAAAGTGAGAAAATATAATTTAATGATATTTTTTTCACATTAAATCTAAAGAATTAAGAATTTAAGTATCAAAAGAATTCACTCTTGAACCCCATGGCATAAAACCTGAAATAAGCAGAATTGAATCAGAGGAACAATGCCTCTGATATACTTGATAGATGTGATTTAAGTCACTGTTTTCAAATACAACATAGAGTTTGTAGTTGCCTCTCAATGCAGTGCATATAAGTGAGCCAGAATACAGGCACAGTTTCTACTGTGACAAGGTACATATAGGAAGTAGTTTCCATAATTTAATATTTTCCCTGATGGAATGGGCTACCTGCCTGCAAAAAATGAGACACTGCTTTAGAGGGTTGTTTGTGCTTGCCCTGTCTCTTAACATATTGTGTTTTGATGACATTATCAGGCAACAAATGAAATGAATAAACTCTATTTGATGCAATGTAAGATAAACTACTGATGTAGAGATATTAAGCAAATTACTTAATCGGAAAAAGTTCATATGCATGAGTGGAAATACCAGATGCAGTAAAAATAAACAAGGGCCAACCAGCCCGCTGATGGAAAGACAGATAGCAGTAAGTGAAGGTTAGGCAGGCACTACTTATTTTTGCATAGTTATACAAGATGTATTGTGAACATTTTCAGTCTTATCCTGAACATCTGGCACTGAACGGTCCCTCATCACCGAGATCGTCCCAGACAGGAGATCCTTTGGCATTGTTGTTCAGACCAGAACTTGTAGATTTTTAAATCCTTTTGCACAGACACAAGTAAGGCTCTCTTCAGGCTGATTATTATTTGAAGAATGAAGAAACTGAAGCAAGAAACAATTTTAATTGTGAATAAAAGTCTGGATGCTGACAAAGCCTATATGAAGCCCTAGCATTATGGTCACTTTAAGTGCAGCCCTCTGGACCAAGACTGTCCTGCTCAGTGGTAGCTGTAACTGACACACAGCCTATTTTACAATCCTAGAAATAGCAATCTGTACTAAAAATACTGCCTCAAATATGTTATTAACTCCTTGATATAGCAGATATTCCTGTATTTGAAATTCTGCAGTTTTACTGTTGTAAATAGAAACTGACTCCAGTAGTGTTATTAGGTTTGCAATCTCATTACTGAGAGAAATCTGGATGAAAGCATGGCTGCAAACCTTGATAGATACCTCCTAGCCTTGTCAAACTGGGCACTATAAAAATCTTTTTAAATGGTAGCTAAAATCTTCACTGATAATGGAATAAGCAACAGCAATTGCAACTGCATTCTTATGTCATTATTTCTTTGGCAATTCTTTTTAATTCAAAAGAAAAAAATATCTAAATCACTAGTAGTATTAGAAGAAAAGTTCCATCTTAGAACTACATGCCTGAATTAGATGTCAGGGCTCCATATAGTGGTGCTGTGAGCAGAAATCATCAGTGAGTGGTGACACCATTTTCCGTTAAATGTCATGTTCAGAAAATCTTGTAATATTTTCATCACTGAGCAAGACACATTACAAAGAGATGCAGTCCTTAGAACTACTTTTTAAGCACTTACAGAAAAACTATGTGCATACTCTACATCCTCAATAATATTTATCTGGTATTTAGTTTTCATAAGTTTAATATCTAGTTCATGAGATAGGTTGTAAGTTTTGTAAGTTTGATACTTAGTTCTCATAAGCTTTTACTCCTCCCTAAAGTCTGTTATCCTAATGCTAACATGAAGACAATTAAATTTCAGAGGACCTAGGTCTTTGGTCAGCATCCAGTTATCCTGGAGCATGTTTATCTTTGGAAGAGCAGTTCTGCACTGTGACTGCTACTGATACATCAGGTTAATGCAGCTCTTATTCCCTGGTCAGTTGGGATAGACATTTGGCCTACATGCCATTTCAGGATGTAATGTGACCCTTCCTCAACTGGTCTCCACAACTTCTGTATCCCACACCTCATTTAAACACCTGGGGTTCTGATGTGGTCTCTGATGTGATCTCAGTGTCTAAGACCATGACAAAGTTAGGAAGAAACAGCCTGGGCACAGAGCTCTGGCCCTGGTGTGTAACAGTGCCCTGTTCCAAAGAACAGCCTGACTCACCCATTGCACTTGTGGTCCCCTCACACAAGGCACAGGCAGCTTTTGCACTTAATATTCAAGCTTGATTTTATCTGTGTCTCAGATGGATATTCCACACAGTCTGGCTTGTGCCAGACTCCTGTTGTGCCAGTATAACTGCAACCAGTCATTGCTCTCTCTTCACTACTGTGCTCTGACACCCCATTATTATGGTGGTTTAGGTCCTTGAAGCTAGAGAGCTTCCACCCCCTGCCCTTTTGCAGAGCTGGCTTCCTGTACCTTCTTTGCCTTGCCTCTCCTCGTGGGGCCAATTTATGGCTGATAAATCCTGCAGCAAAGCTTAAATGGGCTAGGAGTCTTTTCTTGTCTGTGTTTCATATCAGAGGGAGTTTTCTTTTTCTGAGCTACTGGAAGAAACATATCCTTCCTTTAGCACTGAAAATGCAAAAATAATACAGTTACTCCCCAATGCTTCTACAAAGTGATACAAATATATGGTTTTTTACATTTGTGGTGTTGATGCTTTTTCCAGTGAAGAGGTGACAGGCATTAGCAGGGATGGAGTTCTGAGCCCATGTCCTGAAAACTGAAAGCATCCCAGATACTTCAAGATAACACGAGGAATGGGGCAGAGATGATGGACACCTGGCACATTCTTCTCAGGCTTGGGAACTGGTACCAATCCTGTTTCATATCCCTGTTCTAGTGCCTACTGTCTATCTCTGGAAAATTTAACACAATCAGAAGCAAAACCACATAGCCTGGGGGAGCTTTGAGTACTTGTCAGGCCTATTCGGCCATTGGATACTTGCCTAAGTGAGAAGTTGTGCTGGAAAGAACCCTGTATTATTTTAAGTTGCTTCTGCCCCTTCTGGAAATTATTTGTAGGCCTCACAGGATATCTTAGGCCTCTGTCCTTTGCTCTCCATCTCCAAAATACCAAAGAAATCACCTGACATCTCAGTGGTAGAGAGTTACTTGCTTAGATACCTGATCAGCACTCTGATTTATGATAACCAAGTACCATTCTGCTGCAGCAGAACCACTTTCACTGTGTGAACTTGTTGTTTATGGTTATTTAAAATATATATTCAGTCTAGATTTCTGCTACTGAATTCTTTGTGGCTTTCGATCATGCAGTTGCATTACCACAAAGAACAAATAGCAACTCAATCTAGTTTTGTGAAGTGCTTACTGTGCTGCTTCTCAATGCAAAAGGAAAATGTTCTCTTTGCTCTGATGACTGAGTTACACATCACATATTTTTTTTAAAGAAACTTTTAAAACACCCTTGTTTTAAAATGCAGTTTTACATTGCTTAGAAATTCTACACAAGCACACACATAAACCTGCATGTCTATGTGGTACTTCTTAGTGTATTTAAGTTTTCTTCAAAATACTTAATAAGACATGGATGTGGCTGTGCAGAAGCCTCTTTTAACTGACAGTCAAAATACTGATGGTATCAGGTAGAAATCTCATGCCTATATTCTTCAGATATACTGCTGACAAGAGAGTGGCTGTGAGGGAAAGAACATGAGATATTGTCAGGGGGACAAGGAATGTCAAAAACTCCAAAATCAGACTGTAGTAGGTTTGTCTCTGCCTCTGCCTCTTGCTGTATGTAGTCATCTACACGGTCATTCTTCTAATCATAAGAAAAGAGCTTGATATGTCAGGGCAGGCCAACATGCTGGGCAAAGAGAACAAAATGAAGAGGTTTTTATCCAATGCAGACATGTTTTGGCTTCTGCGAAAGTTCCCAACACTAGTTGCAACTTCATGTGTCTCAGTGATACAAGACGGAATAAAAATGGAAAGAAACCTATCCATAGCATCTGCTTGTTTCAAAAGAATAGTTTCATTTATTTATGTCCCAGAAACAAGAGGAAACATAGAATTTCTTTGTAGAAAAAGTATTCTTACAATTTCTCCCCTCTGAAGGGGCATGCTCACTGAGAGATTTGAGGCCTCACATACAGTGAGAGAGATACTAAATACTTAATAAAATCGAGATTTTTCTACTTCGAACACATGTAATGAAACATGTAATGAACCTGTGCAGCTCTCTTCCTCATCAATGGCCAGCTCTGTGCTGACAGGCCAGAATACCGGGCTAGCTAGAAGTAGTTGCCACTGGTCATGGTGTTGACACAGCTAGAGGCAAAAGAGGCTGGTGCATGACTTTCTTCTTAGTCATCGGCTCTCCTGGTTTCGGCCCATTTTCTAAGTGTCTCTATGGGGAATACTTCTGTAAGTAGAACCCAAGAATCCCAGTGCCACAGACCCCCAGGATAGCTACTGACCCACACAGGGCAGCTAAAAATTAGACTTTGTCTTCCCAGCTCTTCACCCTGGTCATCCTTCTGGCACACAGTCTTCAGGGTAATGTGACATACAAGGAAACACACTTTATATGTGAGTTTCTAAAGCAAGCTCCTTCTGCTTCACAGTGTGGGACATATGGGCTAAATAGGCATACTTGTTTGTCATTTTCCTCAGTTTCCTTGCTGCTCTTCAGCAGTGTTTGGGATTTGGTTTGATGATCATAGTTATAGGTTTCTTCTTTAGATACTTCTATAGGACTTTTCCTCTGACCCCTAGAGGCTCATAGTTTTTTTCTGTCATGGTAAATCTAGCAATCCTAAATCCCCCTGATTTGGGAAATGCAATGAGTGTTGTTCTGTTTTGCTCTTGACAAAGGGCTGTGTCACTCTGTCTCCATTTCCCTTTTCTGAAATGGCAGGCCTAGCCCTCTGTTTTTATTTTGCTCCTTCTTAAAGGCTTTGAATTGGCTTGAATTTGAATTTATGTGAATCTCTTCCTGTCTTTAGTAATCCTTCTGTTTCAAAATGATATAACTGCTGGGGTCTGGGTCTACACTCACATATCTATGTGTAAAATCTTACAGCAACACTAGACTATACCTGTGTTTTCATTCTCTGGATGTTACTTTGAGAAGAAAGGAATATGCACGAATGTCTCCTCTGGGAAGAAAGATTTAGTGAATAAAGCAATGCATATATGAATTGTGCTTTTACGAAGTCCAGTCTGCTGACTAATCTTGGGCAGGCCTTTATGGGACTCAGCACAGCATATCACTAACAGAAAGGCAAACACTGTAAAACATTAACCATCTCATCTAAGATATGTCACTGCTACAGGTTTTTAAATGAAATATTATCCACATTTTCTGGTATGGGTGAAATTTTATTGAACTATTGATCTAAATTAAAAAGCTAAGGAAAAAAAATAAATATCAGGCTGGGGCAGATATCTACCACAGATAATTCCAGCCCAAACTCATAACATTTGGTAATATTGTAAACTGTAAAAAATAGGCTTTTATAATGGGAACTGTGGCACACTCTTGAGAGCTGACTGTATCAGTCTCATCTACAAGCACCCACCCAACCTTCTGCACAGTACTTGCATAAGCCTACTTGTGAAAAAAACACAGTATACTTTCATCAGAACAAAAGGATTTTCCTCCTACTCATGTTTCAGGGTGTTCTTTTATAGATTAAAGGTTTTTAGCCTCTTTTTTTATCTAATCTCTTTCCAAAATGACATTTCACTTAGCAGAATGTCCTGCAGCCTCTCCTATGACTTCCATCAGTCATACTGACCGAAAGAAAAGGGTCTATGGGTCTGTAGCATAACATAAGTTCAACCTTGTTCCAGACTGCAGACTTCCTGTTTGCTATTGAGCAGGTAATTGCATGTAGTTTTCTAACTACAATCCCATGCATATTAGAAGTGCTACTGTGTGAGTAAATATACTGAAGATTAAGAGGTGCAACTAGCAAGGTACTGCTGGCTTGGGATAGGTGGAACAGAGGTCACTAGGGATCTCATGCTGAGAAGATGTGGGTGGAATTTTCATAATCTTCTGATGGACAGATACACTGAGTAAAACATAAAGAACCTGTGGTCACAGATTTGCTGCCTTGCAAATAAGCGTGTGTGGCAGGGGAAGACTTGAAACTTACTGATCTCGGTTTGTTTTGGTAATGGAAAGTTAGAAGTAATGGCTGGTTTTCTCACAAGAAGCTCCACCTACCCCTTGTTCACTTTGTACCATCAGTGTAAACATTCTACATCAAGAAGATGATCAGAAAAAAAAACAAAACAGAAAATCATACGTTAAATACACATTATTAAAGGTTTAAATATGAAGCAGTTGGAAGCAGTAAGAAAACTGCATAGTATATGTGCATTATTGTACAGTCAGTCACAATGTGGCAGTGTACACAGACCACAGGGAAAGACTATGCAGACAGAATTAATGAGGGGCTTCCTTATTTTGTCCATCTGTGGCTGGGCCTTTGCTGGAATGACCTGCAGCTGAGGCAAACTAGGTCTGTGGGACCCAGTGCTGGTACTGGTGATAGCTTAATAGGATTGTCTTTCACTTGCTTGACACAGATACCACGCTGGAACTCGGAGTAGTCTCTTCTGCTGTTTTGAGGTCTGCTCTCTTTCTTCCTTCAAGAGAGTTCAAGAATGGATTATCTGCAAATTGTGGTGAAGCGCCAGTTTGCTTATGATCCTGTGCTGTCCAGGGTGCAATGCTGAGCCTTGCTGTCCTTGAGAGAAGTGAAATCTGTGGCTAGGAACGCAGAAAAGAGTTGTTAAAAGAGATGTTGGCTTTTTCTTTTCTCTCATGCTCTGGCTAGATACACCCACCTGCAGTGATGACGCTACTGCTCCAATCTCAGCCTGACAGGCACTAATGGGGAGGGACCAGTGCAACTTCTCCATGGCACTTGTGAAATTTTGAGCCAGCCTAGTGGTGGCTCCTGGCTGTAGCATGTTGCTTGGATGCAAAGCGGAATTACATGTAAGTGTCCTTGTTAATGAGGTGTGTACTGACAAGTGTGTGCAAAGCTCAGCTGATTCAAATCAGTCAAGTGCCTTCCATTGTGCTAGGTATGTTTTCACTCACCAGTGTAAGTATGCTTTCTAGAATGTGTTTCTTTTATATCTGCAAATAAGGGTGAGGTAGAACCTGGGTTCATGTTTGAAGAAGAAACAAAAGGAAAGATCTGATTAAAATAAGCTCCCAGATTCTAGAGTTACGTGGCAATTTCAGTTGTCTCAAGTCTCAGGCTGTACTGTTCTTCAAAGCAGTATTAGGAATGACTGTAACATAGAGTAATAACTCACCCAGGACTGCATCCACCAGCATAATGCCAAATGCTACATTAGTGTGATGCCTTAAGGTCCTTTTGATTTTTTGATTTTTCTAATTTTTATAAGTTTTATAAATAGTTATGTAGAAAATGTAGGTTTTAGAAGCAGCAACATTTATTTCCTTACCCTTACCCTTAGCATAGTAACTACACACATATCCCAACCCTTTTACCCCATTCCATGCTCCCCATATCAATTACCCCTGAATTCCATTAGAATATTTAGACTTCTCTTCAAGATAGGCCTCTTCTGTATAAGAACATCTAATCCCAGCCTGAACTGCAGAGTACAGTCAAGAACTGGGTAACCATGTGCCCTTTGTGCTCCGAGGAAGACGAAGTAATGCTCCCTTGGGCATCAAGTGCAATATTTTGCTGCTATGTCATGAGCTGACATGCAGAATAATTAAGCATCTGGGTGAATGTGGGGGGAGAAATGCTCTTCTCTTCATCTCCAACCTTTTATCTGATTCAAATGTTGACTGAAAAAGTTATTTCTCTTACATTCGCATGGGAATACATTTATTGATATGGCTCCACATATTTTTTATCTTGTTATTCATATCTTGGTACATGAGGCTACAGAGACTTGCTAATGTCCTTTCTGACATTTTTGTTATGTGTAAAATCAAGGCAACAGTTCAGGGGAGGATTTTTGCCTGGAAACACCTGGCAGGACAGGCCTTTTTGCCAGTGCTCTGACAATTTGGGCACCTCAGCACGTCTTACTGCTTCATGGACATCAGGGAACATTGAAGCAAAAAGATGTAAACTCATGAGAGTTACTTTTCCAGCCTTACTCAGCCTAGAGCAGGTAGATCTACAGGTTGGTGTGACAGCTTGTCAGTGGGATGACACGGGTTTGTATCCTTTTCCCAAGCCTCACAAACACTCTGAAGTGAGACCACCTTTCAGTTGCCCAGTGTGTCTGTTCATCATACTCAAACAGAAGTAGTAGGGGCATGGAGAGGCTTGTAATGGAGACTTGTAAAACTGAAATGATGTTAACATAGAAGAGACACAGCTGGTGATGCTGCAGTGGCCTCTCTGAGATAAGGTGGCAACTGAACATGGTATGTGAAGAGTTTTATGTAGATCTTTGGGTCAGGCTAACCAAGTGACAAAAAACTGATTCTGTGATCTCTCAGTAGAGCATTCCTGCTGGGAAAGACTGAAACATAAAAAATGCAGTTCTCATCTAGAAGTGAGGGCTGAAAAGTTAGTGCAATCTCTGAATTTATTAGAAATTTCCTCCTCTTCTTGAGATGAGTGGTGGAGTTGTTTGGGTTTTTTTTGATTTACTTTGCTTTTTTGAGGAGAACAATAGTTTAAAATGGATACATGTAGGAAAAAAATAAAAGTCCCATTAAAAGGCAAACAATCTCTTTCTGCTGTTGTGGTTTAACCCTGGACAGCAACTAAGCCCCCATTAGGCACCTATTTACTCACTACCTCCCTAGTGGGATCAGGGAGATAACTGGAAGTGTAAAAGTGAAAAAACTGGTGGGTTGAAATAAAGACAGTTTAAAAGTAAAACAAAGCTGCATGTGCAAGCAGAGCAAAACAAGAAATTCATTCACTGCTTCCCATGGGCAGGCAGGAGTTCAGCCATCTCCAGGAAAGCAGGGTTCCATCACATGTAACAGTGACTTGAGAAGACAAATGCCATAAAGCCAAACGTCTCCCAGGGTGTCCTGCTCCCACGTGAGCTCATCCACAGGTCACTGTCCCTTTGACTCAAGTTCATGCTGGAGCTCCAACCTGTGCAGCACAGCAGCATAGAAACAGCAGTGATGTCCTGGCCACCTGCCAGCCCAGGTGCATCACCAATGCCATTATCCAAATGTTCCCAGGATCAGCAGAGTAAGGTGATCAACAGCACAGCTCTACAGCCAGCAGGGAAAGCAAAAAGCCTCCACTCATCAGCACTAGACTCATGCAAACAAGCCCCATGGAAGCACAGGAGCCTGATGATTAATATCTGAACAGCAATAGCAGCTGTAACCTCGATCCAGCAAATTTCAATCAAATTTGTCCTTAACATGTAGTGGACACACCATTAAGAAGACCAATGTACTGTGAGAAAAAGGATAGAAATGTTCTTAGTTGCTGTGGTAGTTGTCCAGGAGGCTGTGCTGAAACTCAGGCTGTAGAATGCTTAGATTGCTGTATCCTCTCTCCTGCAGAAGGATTTTGAGATGACTTTGAGAGTAAACAGTGGAAGGAGTAGGAACCAGCCTTGTAACCACAAGGCTGGTTACAGAACCCTGTGGATTCTGGTATGCAAGTCTCTTTGATCCCTGATGGGAAACTGCAACTAAAGATGTGACATATTTTTCTTTTTGGCTGGAGACCTGACCAAACTGGAGAAAAGGTAAAGAAACCCAGTGAACAGAACTTAAAAAGAACATGTCCTGAATACCATGGACACCAGTGGGCTGTTGCTAACTGAGGTCACACCTATGTTGGTACCTCTGAAATTTTGACTTGCCCTGAATCTTATGAAGAGGGGAAAGGAAGATGAGTCTTCTCTGTGTAGTCCCTTTGTCTGTAATACACTTAGTAAGAGCCAAGCAGAGCTGTGGCTTTGTGGATGGTCCTACCCTACAGCGAGGGTGCTGGTGGAGAAGCTCTGTGCACGTAGGTTTGTGTGTGCAAGTGCTCAGGGCTTGCTGAGCTGCTGCAGAGATAAGACGTAGCTGAGGACAACTTGCAGGCAGGCAGTTGACGTGCACTGTGGAAACTCAGATATCAGGAGAGCTACAAATATCAGCTGAAGTCAGTGTGGTTTTCTGCTTGCTGGCCTTTGGGTAGTTAGGTTACCATAAAGAATTAACAGTAATTTTGTTGGCTTCCGAATTGTTTGTTCTTCTAGCTCTTATCTCTGAGTTCATTCGCACTGTATGTCAGCTCTGCAGAATGCAGACTCTGTTGGAACCAAACAGCTGTATGTGACAACAGATGGATAGACTGGAGCTGGGTCTGTAAGAGTGAAAGGAGAAGTTCCATGGTGCTGTGCCAGCAGAATCATTCTCTGTATCCCGCCAGTGTCCTGCAGAAACCTCCCCAGGCAGTGATTTACACCAGGTTATGGGCTGCACCAGGAGAGGCTAAGGGGCAGCAAGGTAGTGGTATTAAAACCTGCACATGAGAAGGAGTGAAGTGACATGGCGTTTCTTCTTATGTATAAAGCTAGAGAACTACTCCAAATCTTAGTGTGCTGAGACTGAGAAGCATGATCTTTTTATTACTGGTGTTTAGGTCCTGACGCCTGCAGTAGCTGGTTCAGATGTAAAATGAGGCTCACAAAGCTTGCGATGGGGTCAGGCACAGGTAGAAGCAGCGAATGAACAACAAAGATCTAGATCATACTCCACCTTGGAGTTCTTTGTTCTCTCCCCTCTCCTCACTATATTTGTCATGCAAACCTAACTCAGCCTTAGGCAGGTATTCTTCTATGGTTCAGGGGCTTAGCCCTGGCTGTATGTCATCAAATGAAAGATTAAACTCAAAGGCTCCCTTATGATAGGACCAGTAAGATGTGTTTCAAGAAATTAGCATTAGAGACCTTGTTCTCTGTGGGATGCAGTTCTCTGGATTATGCAAAGAAGTAAATGAGTGTGACACAGATCTCAGGACTGTAATAATTTCTGTGCTTCATGTAGCAATAACTGCCAAAGCTCAATTATTCTCTCTCTCTGTGAGACACTTCAAAATTCTTATAGCAAAAGTGAGAGTTGCTCAACTTTACCTTCAGTCCTGTGTGACCATTCTGGGAAGGTTGCTGCTCATTACACAAGACAATTTCTTCTTGATTTATTTTATTCTGTAAGAAATGCTACTTAAATACTAGGATACAAAGTATTTGAAATTGAATGACCTCAGTTTATACATTATGAATTAATTTCCAATTGCATGTGTGTTAGACTTGGTCTTCTAAAAAAAGAGCGAAACTTGCATGAGCGATTACAGCCATGTTTCTGCACAGTCACATGTGGCTGCATTGTACATGTTTGCTTCCTTCTCCTGAACAATTTGGTACCGGTGGGTTCTTGCTGCATGCCATGTTGCTGAGACATATTGGGACTTCCTTTTATCTCTGCTAAGTGCTGAGACACTTCTGCAGATGGAAGCTGCTGTGCTTGGTACTAGTTTCTCATTGTCCTAGGAAACAAGACAATACTCTTAAGCGGGAGGAAGAAGCTGTTGTGGAAATGCACTTTTGGTTTCTAGGAGTGTAAAAACAGAATTCCCCCCCTTTATTTGGTGGAGAAACAAAATACCATAAGGCTTTATGTCTGTGATCTCACATGAGCATGACCAGAGATTGCCATGCTCCATATGTACCTGCTACCACAGAAGGTGTAGAGATGAAAAACAGCCTGCAGGAAGAAGAGGCCCAGGAGGCTCATAAGGCTGATGACACAGTGAAGAAAGCTTCCAATCTCTAAAGATAAACAGTTGCTCATTAAGGTACATCTCAAAGATTGTATTTACCTTGTACCTCCGTCAGGATTTCATCTTCTGGACAATGCTTTCTTTGTGCTTTTCTTCGGAGGACAACCTAGGGTAGCTGCCTTCACCACCTAAAGCCTCCACCTACCAGCCAGTCTTTGGAAGCTGGAAGCTGCCTTTCAGTCTTCTTGTCACAACCTATGCGTTACCCAACAATTAGCAAGATGCAATGGCACCACTGGATTACAATCCATAGATCTGGGTGATCATACCACAGACATCTTGGTGTGTCATGAACTTGTGAATAATCCTGCCTTTCCATTCAGCCCTGGAGGTGGGAAGGAAAACCACTGCATCCATCTCCTTTCCTAGAATTTCACAAAGGACTTTACAGTTCTGACAGCACTCCTGTTTATCCTGTCTCCTCCCAGCAAATTTCTCACTGGAAACTTAGCTGCACAGTTCCTGCTGCAATCCTGCCAGGGCCACTGATGTTTGCTCAGTGCATAAACAGAGGGCTAAACAGGCTTTTGAACAGCAAATGCACGAAGGGAAGCTTACCTGAGGGGCAACAGGCTATGGACTCACTCCAGCTCCCAGCTGGGTGGAACACCACGCAGGTTGTGTCAGTCACATTGGTGTCACATGCTGTCAACCTGCTGAGAACAGTCACTGTCCTGTTGTCGTGGCTTTCTTCCTCAAGGGAGGAGTTGCTCTCTAGGAGCCACGAGACCTGAGCAGGCGGCTTCCCTGCCGCTGCCTCGCACACGGGCTTCCCGTGCTCGTCACAGAAGAGGCTCAGCCTTGGGGGCACTGCAAAGCACCAGGAAGGGGAGAAGCATGGAGTTAGTTTCCTGCAGCTGGGGCAGGATGTTCTTGTTCTCTACCCAAAATGAAAGCAGTGAAAAGAGGAGAATGAGGTTGGAGGTGCCATTCCATGGCAATAATGGGGATCCAACTCACAAGAGACAAAGATCCTGCCTCTTTTTTTCCTTTTGGACAACTCTCCTATGTTCAAGTGAGCCTTACCACAGCCATTCTCCACATCCTCTGTTAGGATATGGGAAATTGCTTCACAGCTGTTGTTTCTAGCTAGACAGTGGAAAAGGGAACAGCAGAAGGGAGCAGAGTTTTGGGAAATGAGGAGAAGGGAGACCAGACCTACTATCAATGAAATGCATGGGTTTATCCCAGCAAAAATGATAGAATCATAGAATGACTTAGGTTGGAAGGGACCTTAAAGATCATCTCCTTTCAACCCCACTGCGATGGGCAGGGACATCTTCCACCAGACCAGGCTGGTCAGAGCCATCCAGCCTGGCCATGAACGCTTCCAAGCTGGGGCATCCACAGCTTCTCTGGAAAGTCTATTGCATTGAGACCCTATTTTACTTGAAGTCATAGATCACCATGAATGATTGCATGACATCCTGTTTCCTTTATCTTGTTTCTTGCTTGCTACCTTACTTTTTTTAGCCATTCTGCAAAAGCCCTGTAAAGGGTTCTACACGTCCATTATACCCCTAGCAGAGAGACTTACCCTCCCCCTTCTGCCCCCGTTGGGCATATCAAGTGCTGATTTTAGCTATCCTTCTGCTATGTGGCTGCTCAGTTGTTATTAGTGGTTCAGCCCCTGGAAGAGCAGAGTTTTGCAAAAAGTGGCTTCATGCTGCTGCTGCTGCTGTTGCTGCGTAGTCCCTCTCTGAGGGCTTCTGTCAGGGCCCAGGCTCTAACTGTGCTTTCCTCTCCATCTCCTGCTCAAAGCATGCAACAACACTCACCTTGAAAAGTTGGGTTTGGTTTGTTTTTACCAGTTAAAAAACACAAAACATTTTACTTACTTTCAGAGATGTTGATTGGGTTTTTTTTCTAATATTGATGTGGTAAGTTTGGGTTAACTTTTAAGGAAAGTGTTTTAATTCCTGAACTAGGGAACTTCCTTTTGGGAGTGAAAAGGAAGGCATTTGCAGAAACTATTACTGGATTTATAAATTATCAAATAAACACTTTGCCTGCATCAGAAATGCTTTTGTTGCAGATCATTAAAGAATATTGTAGTCTGAGCAAATGTGTTGTAGATCTGCAAGGGACAGAATGAGATCATACCCTCCAGCCCTTACAGTGTAAAACTCAGAACTGTGGCTACATGAGCCATCAGTGCTCCTGAATTGTGGTTGCATTACAGCTTTTGGATGCTATGCCCACAAAAACTTCAACATGCTAAATAGGGTAACCTCAAATGGATGAGGTAATAAGATTACATTTGTAGATGATTATTATAAACAAAACAAAGGTTTGTTGTGGGATCTCAGTCATGCAACACTAGGTTACTGCATAAGCTGGTACTTTGCTTGGAAATTTCTATTATTTGAGAGCCTTTTGTTTTTTCATGCCATTGCACTGTTTTGGAACAGACATGGATTGTATGAAGATAGGAGCTCTGCTGACAAACCTGGTTAAGAACGTGGAGTACAGAAATGCCCTCACATAGCTTTGTTTGATGTTCTGAATGTCTGCAATAAAATCACTGCATGATGTGAGGGACAGCAAGACTGGAAAGGAAACACAGGGCACTGTCTTCCTTCTTTATCAATTCCTTTATTTCAAGATTTACCTGCTGCTACCCTAGTAATGGTCATAGCCATAGCAACCTTCCAACTAAGGAAGTAGAAGTTTGTCTCAAGTCAATTCTTGATGCAGTGGTTATATGGTCCCTGTCCCATATGCACCAATCATAGCGAGCTTTTCCACTTGATAGTGTCCTCACCAGTCTGTGTTATTGGCACTACTTTCATTTTTTCAGCCTAGATTCAAGGAGTTTCTAATAGCTTTAGCACACTTAAGACACAGAAATTTCTTCTCTTCTGCGCACTCACAGCACTGCATCCTGTGCTAATGACCAAGGCCAACTCTGAGAAAATGGATGAAGTAGTTCTGGTTTTGGCTCTTTGCCTGAAAGCCTGAAGTGCAAAAACAAATGCTGCAGCACAGGTCAGACCACATGCAAATAGAAAAAGTCAATAAAATTTAAGATGAATACTGAAAAGAGAATTTCAACGCTATAAAACCAGTAGAAACTACTCTTCAGATGGGATCAGCAATATTGGCTGCAACATGAACAATAATCCCTCTGTCTTCCATTACTTTACTCCAGAACTTTTAAAAACCTTTCCCACTAGTAAGTATAATGAGTATTTTAATTTTTTTAACTACTTTTAATGTCTCAGAATATCCAGCCCTTGAAGGGTTTGTGGCCTTGAATTCCTTACTGGGGATAAAGACACGTCTCTTCCTCTCCCCCCTGCAATAGAATAGTTTGCATAGAGGAAAATGCAGAGTTTCTTAGTATTTTATACAAATAATTTAGCATTTAAACCTGCATATCCTAGTAACTCTAGTTCCTAAACCACCTTCCAAGTGAAAAGAACATAAGATGTATTTAAGGGCAAGCACAGATTTAGACAGTCAGCAGTGCTCTTACTGTCACAGAAAACAGTAGGCAGGTTGGTGTATGTGCTCTGTCCTTTTCAGCATGCTTTCTGGTGACAATATTTGGTCTGAGTTTCTCTTTCTGGAAATGAAACTCAAGAGCCCAGCTGGTTTTGGTTCACAGGAACCAAACTGCCTGTCCCAAATGCACAACAAGAGGCCCTCACTGCTCTCACAGAATTCCATCTCCAGATGGTCTCACAGATACTCTTCTCTGAGAAGTATCTGAAATGAATAACAGTTTGACCTGTCTCACGATGCTAGGATCAGACCAGACAAGACAACTAGTGTTACCACTTCCTTCCAGCTCCACGCTCTTGCCCATTGTTTGGGATTTAGGTCAGTGTCAATGGTTATAGATCCCTCTTTCAAACTCCAGAGGAATGATTGTCAGAGTTTTTAATGTGGACTAAATTTGTAGTAATTCCCTAACATTTGAACTACATAACCAACAATTGAAAAGAGACATCTGCTGTCGCAGACATGAGGCATAGGCAATGTCAGACAGAATGCCTAATGTTTGGCAATAACATGCACAATAGAAAATAGTCTTTCAGGGGAGATACAAAGTAGGCTTAAATGTTGCTAATTTACCAGCTCTGTCCACAGTAACCTGCCATTTTCCATCTTCATAGTCTGTCCTTATAAAACCTTGAACTGCAATTTAGTACAGGAAAAAAAACAAACCACCTTCCATTGAAATGCACAGTTCTGTATTTCAGGTTTTAGATGTGGGTTTACTGGATGCTCTTGTTTATCTCACCCTTTGCTATAATTACAAGTATTCAGAAGGTCCTATACCATCTTAATTTGTTCCTGCCACCTATGTAGTCACATTAAAGGGAAGACTTAACAGTGGCTGGGGTACTAGCCTGTGAACTGGGCACCTCTGTTCACATCATCACACCTGCAGAGGTACTGTTAAATGGCCTGATTGGTTTCTCTACTGCCTTCCCTCCTGTCTCTGGCTGGCTGTTCTGGGTGTGATGTGCTAGAGAACATGTGCCTGGTGAGGGTAACTACTGCAGGGTGATTTGAAGTAGGCAAGTCTGCTGCCTGCAGCAGTGAGTTGTGTGGGACTCTGAGGCAAAAATAGCACTTCCTCTGTTTTGCGTGTCACAGTTTGGCATAGAAATGTGGAAATCTGCCTACTGGAATGGTTATGAACATACCTCTGGACAGTGTGGTTTTGCTGTTACCAGATTCACCACAGATTTCAGTTAAAATTAGGTTGCTGCATTACCATCAAAAAGCCCCTCAAAAAAACAATTAGCAGTGTTCTTGACATAATTCTTGAAAGGTTTTGCTTTTTTTCCTCTACATTTACCTGTGGTTATTCACACTCCTGGGATGACAGGAGGGAGGCCTGCTCTGTAAATTCCAAACTGGCTGGAACCAAATAAAGGGCATTTGTAGATTTATTTGGGAGCACTCTTCTAAGCATGCATGTAGCAGCCAGTGATTGTGGTCTGTCCTGAGCTATGCACATTTGAGCTCTGTCTTGCTGTGAAACAAAGCAGATTTTAAGAGGACTTGATTTACAGGTAGTAGAATGTAGGGGGTTTTTTTCCCTAGGTTTATACAGTTAACCTCTCACCATTAACAGCTTTCACTGATCATAAATTTGAGAAGCAGCATTTCTGTAGAAGTTTGTCTTACTACAAAATATTTGAAGCTATCTCTGAGACACATGTATGTTGCTGGCTGGCCTTTTCTTAAGGGATGGAAGTTCCCTCCCTACAGCTTTGTAACTGAGCTCAATACAAAGAAAGTAGGATGTAGCCTCTGTTATCTTCTAACAGTCCTTCCTGGACTTAAATCTATTCATTGTAAAAATGAAACTATTCAGAATTATAGCACTTAAAACAGAAGGCTGTGACTGCAGAAGAAAAAGGGGTCTCTGTCTCAAAGAAAAAGCAGCGTTCCTCAGGACGCCCAGGCTTGCCTGGCTGTAAGGCCAACATCAGGATATCTTTATATATTACTTTAATAAAGATACTGATAGAAGTTTACTTTCATTTAAGGGTGCTAAAACTGTGGTACTTCTTTGAAGCTGAAATGTTTCAAGGACATACATTTATTTCTGCAGGTTTTGTAGCCCTATGAACTGTAGTCATGGAGAAATATAATGTAAAAAGCTCTGTAGTTTTTTTAAATACGAAAACAGCGTCTGATACATATCAATTAAGCAGTAAAACTTCACGGGTTTTTTTACTATAATGTGAACACAGGTGGCAACAGTTTTGTGGTTAGTTTGGGTTTGTTTATTTTATCCAAAATAGAACTGACCTCTATATAGTTCAACTTAAACAGAAATAACTGATTTTTTTTTTCTTTTATTTCTTAATTTTTTTACTTATCAGGATAGCTCTTGGAAAACTGATGGCTGCAGCAGGGAGCCAGAGGATGCTGCAGGACTAGGTTGTTTTGCCCTGTTCCGTGGCCAAACAGAGCATCAGTGCATGGAGCCCTCAGCAGCTCAGAGGTGTTGCTGGGCTTGGCCTGAGTCTGTAAGAACACAGATGAGAAGACCCAAAGCTAAACAGGTGACAAAAACTCAGAGGAGCTGTTGACTCCCTCAAAGGCAGAGAGGCTCTGCAAAGAGGCCTTGATAAATCAGAGGGCTGGGCAATCACCAACCATATGAAGTTTAATAAGGGAAAGTGCCGGATTCTGCACCTGGGATGGGGCAACCCTGGATGTTCATACAGACTGGGGAATGAGCTGCTGGAAAGCAGTGCTACAGAAAGGGACCTGGGAGTCCTGGTCGAAGACAAGTTGAATATGAGTCAGCAGTGCCCTGGCAGCCAAGAGGGGCAACCGTGTCCTAGGGGGCATCAGGCAGAGCATCACCAGACAGTCGAGGAAGGGGATTGTCCCCCTCTGCTCTGACCTGAGGTGGCCTCACCTTGAATATTGTGAGCAGTTTTGGGCACGACAATATAAGAATACAGAGCTATTAGAGCGTGTCCAAAGGTGAGAAATGAAGATGGTGAAGGGTCCAGAGGGGAAGCCATACAAGGAGTAGCTGAGGTCACTTGGTCTGTTCAGCCTGGAGAAGACTGAGGGGAGACCTCACTGTGGTCTTCAACATCCCCATGACGGGAAGCAGAATGGCTTGCACTGGTCGCTTCTCTCTGGTAACCAGTGGCAGGATCCGTGGGAGTGGCCTGAAGCTGCATCAAGGGAGGTTTAGGTACGATACTGGAAAAAGGGTTTTCACCCAGAGGGTGTTTGGGCACTGGAACAGGCTCCCCAAGGAAGTGGTCACAGCACCAAGCCTGACAGAGCTGAAGAAATGCTTGGAAAAAGCTTTCGGGCACATGGTGTGATTCTCGGGGCTGTGTCCTGTGCAGGGCCAGGAGCTGGACTCCACGGTTCTTGAGGGTCCCTTCCAACTCCGCATATCCTGTGATTCTGTAAACAGCCTGGCCTGGGAAGGGCCTGCCCCTCTCAAAGGGTGATATGGACAGCAGGACGCTGCCGCCGCCGAGCCGGGCCCAGACAGCACCGGGCCGGGCGGGGGCACCCGAGATATCGCGCCCGCCCCGCTCCGCCCCACTATCCCTCTGTCCCGCCCCCTCCGCCCACTAATCCCTCTGTTCCGCGCTCGCTATCCCCGTTGTCCGCCCGCCGCCTCCGGGCTGGCCGTGTCCCCGCCTCAGGCGCCGGATGCTGCGGTCGCGGGCGTGGCGGTGTGGAGGCCCGGGTCCCGCCGCTGGGCCGCCTTGTCCCAGCTGGCTGCGGCTGGAGCGAGCCGCCGCACGCGGGATCATGTTTCCCTCAATCTTTCCGAAATCTCGTGAATCAGAAGAAGCTGCAGAAGCTGGAGCGGCACCTGGCGCCCGGCACCGACACGGCGTGGTTCCACATCTTCGAGCCCGGGCTGGACGCCCTGCAGCGCGCCGAGACGTTCTTCAGGTCCGGGCAGGGCCACCCCATCGACTACGTGAGCTCCGCCGTCCGCATGGACCACACCCCGCCGCCGGCCCTGCCCGAGGTCAGCGCTGCGCTGCCCTCGCACCCCTCGGCTGTGACCGGGCTGGGACAGCGGCTTCCCACCGCCCGGGCCGGGCTGAGCTGCTGGGGCAAGGGCGTGTCGGCAGTGGTTGTGGAGCTCTGGGGGCGGCAGTGTCAGAGCACTGCACAGTGCGTGCTGCACTTACTGCTGCTGTTTTAAAATAGTTCATTTGTTGTTGCTCTCCGTTGTGCAGCCCAGCAGCCCGGCGTGCCCGTGGCACAGGACACTGCTGTCCCCAGGCACTGGCACCAAGGGCTGGGAAATGACCAGGACTGTGGGACTGCCCCGGCACATTGAGGGCAGGTGTAGATGTGCCCTCTCTGCCTCTCCCTCTGCAGGTGTGCTTCATCGGCCGAAGCAATGTGGGGAAATCATCTTTAATCCGGGCCTTGTTTTCACTGTCTCCAGAAGTGGAGGTCAGAGTGTCAAAAACTCCAGTGAGTGACTTTTTTAACTTCTGTCCATCTTTGTCAGAAACTGATGCCAGGCCAGAGAGTAGGGCTGAGAAGGGGGGGAGGGGACAAGCTCTTGGGTAACCTGAAACAGCAGGAGAACGTGCCAGCTGTGGTGGCCACCACCTCATGTCTGGCAATGGCCTTGCTCAAGCACAGGAAGAGGCAGAAAGAGCCAAGCTTAGCTCTTCAGCCAGGCCTGGCACATGTGCCAGACAGAGGAGTTGCACAGCTCGAGCACATGTGCTGTTAAGTCCTTTGAGAAGAAACTGAGACACCCATGAAGGCATTTTTAGTCTGTTTTATGGATAGAGTCATGTCTCCTACAAGGGTAGGAGACTGGGTAGCTTAAAGCAACAGTAGCATTCTGGGAGGGCAGGGGCATGGAATAGAGATGTTTTGTGGGGCATCTCCTAGTACACTGCTTAAAGCAGCTTTTTAAAACCACTGCCTTCCCTGATCTTGCCTAAATCCTCTTCTCAGGGCCACACCAAGAAGATGAATTTCTTCAAAGTAGGGAAGTACTTTACTCTGGTGGATATGCCAGGATACGGCTACCGCGCCCCACAAGACTTTGTGGAGATGGTGGAGGCCTACCTGCAGGAACGGCACAAGTAAGGGACTTTCACGGCAGTCAATGCCAGACACCTACATACAGTGTCATGTAATTAGGTGAAAAAATGAAAAGGGGTAGGTGCTTCCAGTGGTAGTATTGGTTAGTTCTGACATAATTTCCCCGGGAGCTTCTGCAGTGTCATTCATTCGTGCTCAGCTCAAAACAACAGAAAAGACTGAGGTGCTGCTCCATGCTGACCTTCATCTTCCATGCATGGCTCTTCTTGACTCTTCCTATCCCCAGATCTCATGTTTTTGTTTCTCCTTATGATTTTGGAAGTAGCAGAGCAGGCGTGAAATAATGGTGGCAATTACTGTTGCTTGTCTTTCTGGCAGCTTGAAGAGGACTTTTCTGTTAGTTGATGGTGTAGTTGGACTCCAGAAAACAGATCATATTGCAGTAGAGATGCTGGAAGAGTTTGGAATTCCTTATGTGGTAGGTAATGCTGCTTTCTTGGGTTGGTTATAAGGTACGGGTAATCTGTAAGGGTGTGTACCCTGTACTTGAGTTTATGCAGGTTGTTCTACCCAGGCAGTAAGCCAACCCCATTTATTGTTAGTAAAATGTGCTGAGTAAGGCAAGTGGGATTTAAGGGGTTTTTTGCTTTGTTTATTAAACGGATACTTTTTTTTTTCAGTGCTCAGCTTGAGGAGCTTGAAAATGCCTGCTCCTTATGCAGGCTATAGAAATGTTTTGGTGAAATGTGTTCAAGTTTTACCCCTAGATATGACCCAGAGCTTTCAGTCTGCCTTGCAAGATGGTCCAGGACTCTTACAGATGTTCCAGGCTAGCAGCAAAATAATCTTATTTTCCTCTTTTAATCCTCCCTTTCTGGATCCATGCAGATGGTGTTAACCAAAATTGACCGAGCTGGCCGGGGACTGTTGTTAAAGAATGTACTGGGGATCCAGGAGTTTGTAAAGAAGAACACTCAGGGATGCTTTCCTCAACTGTTCCTGGTCAGGTAAAGCTCTGCTGTGCTGCTGCCATTTCCTTTTGGGTGACAAATTCAGGAGGGCAAGCTGAGCTGAAATGGGTTTGTCCACTTTAGAGGCAGCCCCTCTCTATGGCCCAAGGATGGAGGGTGGGCTGCTGATGGGGAAATGCCCCTTTTCTTCTTCCCTCTCCTCTGCAGAGTTGTTTTCAAGGTTGCTTCTTCCTTTGGCCTTTCTTGGAGGTGGGCAGAAGTCTTGGTGCTGGATGTTAGCAGGCTTTGCCATTCTATTTGGAGTTCTGGTAACAGTAGCAGCTGTAATTGTTGCATTAGGGAGCCGAACTTGAGGTTCATACCAAGGTGTACTGCACTGTGGGAGATGTAACTGAACACAGCAAGTAACTGTTTGCTCCTATTACTCCAAGACACAGCATTATCTGGCACTAAACATCCACACCTCTGTTTCCACAGTTCTGTGGAGTTTTCAGGAGTTCACTTGCTAAGGTGTTTTGTAGCCCACGTTACTGGAAACCTGGCTGCTGTAGAGACCAGCTGAAAAGACTGACTCCTGATCTGCTCAGCTCATCTGGAACAAAAGGTCTGTGTTTTTTTGTTGTAAATAACCCAAGGTACTAGAAGTTATTTAGGATAAATTAATATGTATAAAACTAAGCTTTTTGCTTATTAAGTTCATCAATTCAAGAAGTTTGCAGTGTGAGTGAATCCAGGGTATTATAAAACTGTTTTATGAAACCTACATGATTGTGCAGAGAACCTCCAAAGAGAAGCGAAGTTTTAATACAGCATTTTCTCTCCCTCCACTGAAATGTTCAAAAAGATACCACTGCATGCCTAAATTTTGCTATATTTAGGATATTAGAGATAGTCCAGTAATGTCTTTAATAAAGAGGCATTTAGTTTAGAATAGAAAAACTATAGCCCTAACATTAAGCAACCTGTACTTGTCCAGTTGAACTGAATGGTACACAGAAGTTTACTTCTCTCAGTTAGGGTTAGGATAGCAGGAGCCAAAAGCTACCACCTGTACAACCTTCCTGCTTTAAGGCCATCTGGAGTGGAAATAGCCAACATATTGTCTGTGAAGGTGTGTTTGACTTTCTGTATGTTTTACTTTTGTAACTTTCTGTGTTCTGCGTTCAGTAGGTGCAGTGAGATAGCATGCCCTGCTTGCATACATCGAGTTGTCCCTGTTCCAGATGGGTGAAGGAAAGGACACATCTTCAATGGGATCTACTTTTTGATCACTGTTGGCTTGAAACAGTGAAATGAAAGACTGGCCATCTGGAGGAACCCTCTTTTTCTGCACATTATCATCAGTCAGTGCTGCATTTCTGTTCTCGATCCAGCATGAAGTTCTGCATCTGCACTCGGATGAATTGCCAGATCTGAGACCTGTTGTCCATTATCTGTGTCTGTTCTGCCCTGGCAGCTGAAGCACAGTACTGATGTGTCCCATACTCTTTAGGGGTACTGTAGCAGCTCAGAGAACTGTGTCCCACACCAGCTGTGTCTGGCTAAGAGCACCTGAAACTGTGAAGTTTACAAGGTACAGAGTCAGACAAAAGGAGAGCTGTCAATAGCAGCAGTCATGCAGGAGAACTTAGATCAAAGCTATTAAGTGCCTGTGTTGAACTCTGGCACTCAGACTTTGTCATGTCTTAACATGGCCAAATGTGGGTGTGCAGTTGTCCGAGTTACTTACATTAAGTGTTTAAACCTCATGAAAGGGCAGTTTTTTCTAAACCACTCTGAGGGTGAGAAGGTGACATTTATAGCCCTTTCATTATGCAACTTCTTGTAACTCTCAGACTAGACATGAGGTGAGGCTTGTTTTCAGCACTCATGTAAGAAGTGAGGAATGTGATAAATGCATTAGAAAGACATGGCTCTCTAGCTTCTGCATTTTAACAGTAATTAAACCTGTAAGTCTCTTAATATTTTACCTCTAATCCCAAAATGCTACAGAGCAAACCAGCCCAGGGGATGCATGATCCTAGGGGAAGTGCAGTAGTATCTAGACAGATGGGACAGGTGAAAGTGAACACTTCAGGAAGAACTCTTTCTTAGTATTTTAAAACCAGGATTTTTGAAAAGCATCAGTCTTGTCATGGCTGTCATTTTCAAGGCCTCACCTGTGACTGGAGAGCCTCCGAAAATAATCCTGTATGTGTAAAAAATTGCAGTTCTGCTTTTAGTCCCTCCTCTGAAGAAAACCCCTTACAATGCTAGGAAAATGGGGCAGGCAACTCAGGAGGTGTTTAAGGATGTCATTAGGTCATGCAGAAAGAAACTAGAAAGGCGAAAGCTCAATTAGAACTTAATGTGGCCACTTCTCTAAAGAATAATAAAAGGTGTTTTTATAAATACATTAATAGCAAAAGGAGGGGCAAGGAAAACCTCCATTCTTTATTGGACACAAGGGGAGAATATAGTTACCAAAGATGAGGAAAAGGCTCAGGTACTTAACACCTTCTTTGTCTCGGTTTTCAACAATAAGACAGGTTGTCCTCTGGACAGCTGGCCTCCTGAGCTGGTAGACAGATATAGGGAGCAGAATAGCTCCTCTGTAATCCAGGAGGAAGCAGTTAGTGACCTGCTGGGTCACTTAGATGCTCACAAGTCTATGGGACCAGATGGGATCCATCCAAGGGTGATGAGGGGGCTGGCGGAAGAGCTCACCAAGCCACTCTCCATCATCTACCAACAGTCCTGGCTTACTGGGGAGGTCCCACATGACTAGGGGTTGGCCTATACATAAGAAGGACTGGAAGGAGGATCTGGGCAACTACAGGCCTGTCAGCCTGCTGTCAGTGCCTGGCAAGGTTATGGAACAGATCATCTTGGTTGCGATCACACAGCACCTACAGGGTGGCTGGGGGATCGGACCCAGCCAGCATGGATTTAGGAGGGGCAGGTCCTGCCTGACCAACTTGATCTTCTTTTATGACTAGGTGACCTGACTGGTGGATGAGGGGAAGACTGTGGATGTGGTCTATGTGGACTTCAGCAAAGCCTTTGGTGAAGTGTCCCAAAGCATACTCCTGAAAAAGCTGGCAGCCCATGGCTTCGACAGGGGCACTCTGTGCTGGGTTAGGAACTGGCTGGAGGGCCGGGCCCAGAGAGTGGTGGTGTCCCTCAGGGATCAGTATTGGGTCCAGTTCTATTTAATATCTTTGTTGATGATCTGGAAGAGGGGATTGAGTCCACCATCAGCAAATTTGCAGGTGGCACCAAGCTGAGGGGCATGTCAATTTGCTGGAGGGTAGGAGGACTCTGCAGGGGAAACTCGAGAGGCTGGATGGATGGCTCAAATCCAATAGTATGAGATTTAACAAGACCAAGTGCCAGGTCCTGCACTTCGGCCACAACAACCTCCTGCAGCACTACAGGCTTGGCACAGAGCAGCCAGGCAGAGGGACCTGGGGGCTCTGACTGACAGGAAGCTGAACATGATCCAGGAGTGTGCCTAGGTGGCCAAGAAGGCCAATTGCATCCTGGCCTGTATCAGGAACAGTTTGGCCAACAGGATTAGGGAAGTGATTGTCCCTCCATACTCAGCACTGGTTAGGCCACTACTCAAGTCCTGTGTCCAGTTCTGGGCCCCTCAGTTTAGGAAGGATATTGAGGTGCTGGAGCGTGTCCAGAGAAGGGTAACAAAGCTGGTGAAGGGTCTGGACCACAAGTCCTATGAGGAGCAGCTGAGGGAGCTGGGGTTCTTTAGCCTGGACAAAAGGAGGCTCGGGGGGATCCTTATTGGTCGTAGCCAAGTGGGGGTCAGTCTCCCAGGCAACTAACGACAGGACAAGAGAACAGAGTCTTAAGCTACGCCAAGGGAGGCTCAGGTTGGACATTAGGAAGAAGTTCTTCACAGTAAGAGTGATTGGGCATTGGAATGGACAGCCCAGGGAGGTGGTGAAGTCACCATCCCTGGAGGTGTTTTAAGAAAAGACTGGATGAGGCACTTAGTGTCATGGTCTAGTTGACAAGATGGAGTCAGGTCATAGGTTGGACTCAATAACCTCAGAGGTCTTTTCCAACCTCATTGATTCTCTGATTCTGTGAATTATTTTACAAACCACTTAAATACATTAAATGTGTCTAGTAAATCCATTTGTATAAAAAGTGGGACGTGTGCCTGGAACAGTAGGTACCTTCTTATCTTGAACAACTAGCTTTGCCTCTGGACACATCTTGTATTTCTGCTGTGCTAGTCAAAAGATCTTTACTCACAAGTGCTTCAAATAGTGGAATAACTTGCATTTTGCTCAGCCATTTGCAGGCGAGAACACCACAGTTGGATTCTTGAGTGCAACAGTGCCCCTGTGACAAGTGACAAGTAAGACAGCAAATAAAAGCAAGTCCTCTCCTTTACTTAAACAGTAAAACTTATATTTAAGTGTCTTCACAGGAACATGCTTTGGGTAAACAGGTGTCTGACACACTACTAGACTTTTTGTGCCAAGTTCTTAAGGAACATGCTGTATGAGGAGTTGCACTTTTTCAGACCAGGGACACAAATGCTCTCCCTTTCCCCCTTGATGAGTGGTGGGTGGGCCTGGCAGCTTACTGAAGCAGTAGAGCTCGTTTCGGTTTTAAATTCAGATGTCTTGGGTTGTTTGCAGTGCATATGCTTCTCTGCAGGCACCCAGCATTACCTTGTAAACTTTTGCCTCTTCTGCACCTGTTAGTTGCAGAATGATCTTGAGTACTAGCTTCTATGGAAAAGGATTCCACCTTGTGCATCTTCCCTGGTCTTTCAGCAGTAATTTCTCCTTTTTCTTTCTCTGCTGTCTGTGTCTGATCTAGTCTGTCACTATAACACTGGCACTACAAAGGCAGTATTTTTCAACAATGTCCAAAATTAGAACATTACAGTCTGGACAGGTGCACTACTCAATTATTAACAAACTAGTGGAATAATTGGGCTCAGAGCATTAAAGTCAGTGGGTCATACTCCAGTTGCTCAGCAGTTACAAATGGAACACTGCAATGATCTATTCTGGAATGTGTCCAGGTGAATATCTTTACGAGTAATCTGGAGCAGATGCATTATCAAACAACACATGGCACCAAACTGGGGGGAACAGTTGATACACTCAGGGGCAGGGCTGCCATTTAGAGGAACTTGGGAGAGCTGGAGGAAAGGGCTGACAGCAAACTTATGAAATTCAACAGGACTGGAGCACCTCCCCTACCAAGACAAGCTGAGGAAGTTGGAGCTGTTCAGCCTGGAGAAGAGGAGATTGTGAGGGCCCCCCTGAAGGAGGCCTACAGGAAAGCCGGAGAGGGACTCTCTGTCAGGAACTGTAGTGACAGGATGAGGAGTAATGGGTACAAATTGAAAGAGAAGAAACTTAGGATAGATATTAGGAAGAAATTCTTTATTGTGAGAGTGGTGAGACACTGGAACAGGTTGCCTAGGGAGATTGTGGATGCCTCAACCCTGGTGATGATCAAGGTCAGGTTGGATGGGGCATTGTTGCTGGGAGGTGTTCCTGCCCATGGCAGTGGTGTTGGAACAAGATGATCTTTAAGGTCCCTTCCAACCCCTTAACATTCTATGATTCTATGAACGTGGGCAAGTGCGTTTTTCTCAAGGGAAGGCAAAGCCCCTGCGAACCAGCAGGCAGACTGGGAGACCTTTTTAACATCATGGCTGATGTTCCTTTCAAGCAGGGGAATGGACCAGACACCTCCCGAGCTCACTTTCAGACCACGATATCCTGATCTGACAATCCAATAATGTGTCGACTACAGGTATGGGGAGGGTCATCAGATCTCTCCCACTAAATCCTTGGTGCCACGACTCCCACCAGCTCCCGCCCAGCCGGCAGCACCGCCCCGTGCCCGCCCCTCCACAGCTCGGCGGGCTCGGCGAGGGCGGGGGCGGGCAATGGGGAGAGAGGAACAGGAATCCCTTCCGCGCAGCCCGGACCGCCATGGCCGATGAGGAGGAGGACGTGCCGGTGAGTGGCGGGAGGGGCTGCAGTTCCCGGTGGTCCCCATCCCATGCCAGCAGCGGGAAGGGGCCGGGTCCCGGCGGGCGCTGACCGCGGCCTCTCCCCGCTGTGCCCGTGCAGTTCGAAGAGGACGCGGAGGACGCCGGCGGGGGCCTGGACGGCGGGCAGGGCAGGAGGAAGAGGCTGTTCTCCAAAGAGCGTGAGTCGAGCTGGGCCGGACAGCCCAGACCAGACCAGCCCAGCCTAGCCAGGACGGGTCATTCAGCTGAAACTCTGAGCAGATAGCTATGGAGTTCCTAAACTCACTTTTCCTTAGCAAAACAGCGGCTCTCATTCTGTGCCCTGGCTGCAAGTGCAGAAAGCTGTCATGTAGACAGACCCCCCCAAAAATACTGCTGGTGCATCCTCTGAACCGAGCTGTGCCCAAAGTCGGCTGTGCTGTAAGTCAGTGTGTAGGGCTTTGCAGGCTGAGTATTTAAAGAGCTTGTCATCAGATGTGCTTTTCTGCCTGTACAGCACCTGGCTTTCGTTGGTTTCTGTTTATTTCCTGTATGTTTGCTCAAGTATTGCCCTGCCTAACAGACAAGAGTTACATTCCTGCACCACCCTGGAGCAGGAATGTACAGGCTGGTGAACTCTAACTAGATGTGTGCTGCTGACACTACTGAATGGATGAAAGGAGCCTCACACTGAGTGTTTCTTTGTGCAGTAAGATGCATGATGTATGGATTCGGGGACGACCAGAACCCTTACACAGAATCCGTGGACATTCTTGAGGACCTGGTAATAGAGTTTATCACAGAAATGGTAAGTCAGCTCTAGACA
The DNA here is from genome assembly GCF_001715985.3 of Manacus vitellinus. Lineage (NCBI taxonomy): Eukaryota > Metazoa > Chordata > Aves > Passeriformes > Pipridae > Manacus > Manacus vitellinus. Next base: position 4,078,846 of record NW_021940122.1, read on the forward strand.
GCATGGTCAAAACATCCTCACAAGGACTTTAGTCTTCTAAATAATACCTCTGACTCAAATACTGCATTATCCCGGGCCCCAAAGTCATGGCGCTAGTAGGAGAAAGCTAAACTTGGATTTTGCTTTTCCAAGAGAAGGGCAAAATTCATGCATCTTGTTCCACGTGGATTTAGAAAACTGAAGTCCTTAAGTAGGGGTTAAATTAGTATTGTAGGAGAGGAAATTCACATCTGACTTTGGGGGTCACTGTGGCATCACTGTATGTGCAGCTGACAGAAGACAAGGCTCAGCTTTGAAAATCTGTCAACTTTTTGTGTTGACCCAGTGTCTTTACGTGGATGGGAATGTAGCTCTGCTGCAAAAGAAATGCATTCTGGGGCCTGAAGCCATTACTCTACCAGGTATTTGGATACTCTTTAAAGTATCCAAGCATTTCCCTTTCTTTTGAAAGGCTGCCCTTGCCTTTCCTTATCAAAACACCCTACATTGTCCTCTGATAGGGTTAGCTCACATTGCTTCCAAGTTGTGCCTGATCTTCAGGCTTTTTGCATGCTGGGCATCATACTTGTAATCTAGCTTTAGTTTTGATACCATTATGTGATGTATATATACCGCTGTGTGTAGGTGTAGGTGACAGGGAGCTGGGGACAGCAGAGCAACAGTAAGTCCATGGTTTACTGGGAAGTTCTGTTGTGACTAGGATGATGGTGCCCAGGTCCTGCAATTGCTTACCTTGTTACAAAATTACAGGAAATAAAGTGGAATTGAGAATTTAAAAAAGTGGCAAAGGAACCCTGTTGACTTTCCTTTTCTCCCCTCTGACAGACTCACAAGGCCATGTCGATCGGGCGGCAGGGCCGTGTACAGGTCGAGGACATTGTCTTTCTAATTCGCAAGGACCCCCGGAAGTTTGCCAGGGTTAAAGACCTCCTTACTATGAATGAAGAACTGAAACGAGCCAGAAAGGCCTTCGATGAAGCAAACTATGGATCTTGATTCTGTGCACAAGCTGCACTGGGGCTTCATTTGGGCTGCCCAAGTAACGGCAGCTGCCCAGTAAGAAGGAAGATCGTGTGTGTTGTTTGGAGGGGTTAATCAGGATGAAGGTCACTGCTGGGATGTCTGCCCTCACTCCCAGCCTTTTCTGAGAACTATTCAAGCAGCTGAAATGTTATCTGATTGTATGTGGTATACTTGGGTATTTTTATACCATTTTAGGAAATGAAAAATTCCTGTAATGGCAGGAAGTCTGTTTGAAGTAGGCCTGTGTTGTATCAGATGGCTAGATGGCTGATGATACATGATTCTCTACAGCTATTTCAGTTATCACTGGGTACTCCTGTGAGAGGAAACCCAGAAAATGGATCTTGGTTAGCTGGACACAGGCTTCAAGCCCAAACTACTCTAAAAGTTCTGCTTTTTGCTCTGTATATGCTCTTTGAATAAAACATTTTAAGTTTGTGCCTACTGTTCATAACTAAACTTACATTGATCGATTCACACAAGATGCACAATAGAGGGGTTTTTACACTTAACAGGATAGGAAGGTTATTTTAATTTTTGTCCTGGTGGGCACAGCTCTTTTATTTTCTACCACTCTTAAGCCTAAGAAATTGAACTTAGCCCATTCCTGATTTACTTCCACTTACAGCCTTTCCTTACCCCTGTTAAGCAGGTGCTCTCTACCAAACCAGATTCCTGTTCTTTGTTCTGAGAATTTTTTTCCTTAATGTTTCCTGGTGATCCTGCTCATGGGAATTACTTACAAGCAAAAGCCTGGCAGAAACTACTATGCCCATTGCTTGTTCTAACACTATGGAATACCTGTACCTTACATTGCCAAGCAGACAAAAATTGCCCTTATATTAAAAAGATTTTGGGACAGCGAGAAACATGTTCATCAGTCAGGAGTTTACTGTTGCAGGCCAGACTGTGCTTTCCCCTATTTCTGGAAAAGCAGTAGGTTCAGCTAACTCCTCATTTCAGGACAAAAGCAACAAATGCTAAAACAGCAATACTACTGCATGTCAAGGCTGTCCCCTCTATAAGCAGCACAGAAAGAAGGGTGTATGACTTGGAAAAGTGTCTACAAGTCTTTTGTTCTAAGCAGCAGTAAGTGACAGCTGCAGGCTTCTGCTGTGGATGGTAACTAACTGCACTGTGGATTTGACAGCAGCACTTAACATGTGGTCGAGCAATACAGAAGAGTCACTGAGTGAGGGTAACAAAGTTGCTGCTCCTGGACAAGGCCAGGTAAAAGGATGAAGACTATTCAGCTGTTTGGAACACCCTTAAAATATGAAAAAACACCCATTAAAAAAAGCTGTTTTGCAAAAACAAAAAAATGGTTGCTACTTTCTTAGCAGAATCCAGGATTTGAGTTACTGAGACAGAATTAGAGTTCAGATGGTTTTACTTTAAAAAAAAATAAAATAATTGAAATTACTTCCTTCAATCCAGGGTCAGACACCTATTGCTGCAAAAATAGAATCAATATCCATGTTCTCAGTAGATTCTTTCCACGCAGGGCCGGGGCTTCCTTCAAGCAGCAGCTGCTTAGGGGTCCCTGCTGTGCTTAGTCTGACATGGGCTGTATCAGCATCAGAACGTTGTTCTTGACTCAGAGGTCCATCCTGGTAGGTGGGGAGGATGAGTGATGCACTTGTCTCACAGACCCCAGAAAGTTCACAAGGCTTTTGCTGAACAGTTTTCAGAGCTCCCTTCAAGCGTGCAGATGATTTGATCCTCCTTGGACAGAGCCACGCCCCGAGGTACCGCCTTGGCCAGCGTGTGTGTTGGGACCCGTACAGGAGGTATTTACGGACAGATGTTTTGACACAGCGCAGTTTTTTCTTCAAGCTTAAAAGGAGGAAGGTGCACAAAACATAACTTTATCAGATACTGAAGTGTTACTTCATTTGGGGTTTGGAGAGGTTTGGTTATTAGCCTTTATCATTTTCCTTGTCATACCAAGGAAACATAACAGCACCTTCTATATAGCACTACTATGGTAGTACCCAGGGCAGTCTGAAGAAAGACAACTCTTGCATCATACAACTGTTACCATTAAACATGCAGATTTTTTAAGTTGCATTTGTTATGTATTTGTGCATTTGTTAGCCTTTTAGATCCTTTCACAAGTGACTGATGCTAAACAGAATGCTCATGTCAGAGCATCCAGTAACCTGAACTAGTGATCCCGAGTTTAAAAAGAATGGCTTAGACCACTGTGTTTCACTATACTGTAGCAATATACATATTAAAATGTCATCCAGAAATTAAAATTACATCCAGAAATCCCACACCCATGCAAAAACTACCTGCATCCTTGAGCTTCCACGTGGTGCAGCCGGTTGCTTTTCAACAACTTGTTACGCAGAAAATAAGCTTCTGATTTGAATTTATTGTTTTTGCACCACAGAATAGCTTTTCTGAGTGCCTCTGACAGCTCCCCAAATGATGCAGCTGTTTGGACCATCTGTACAAGAGATTCAGTATGCTGTGACTTTGCTACACGAGAGGAAGGTGGTGCCAACTTTGCTTTAAAAGGTGTTGATGCCATGTTTATACCCTGAAACAATAACAGAAATATTAGTCTTTTAAAAAGATGATGTGCCTGGTCCTTTCTGGTGGAGGGGAGCAGAATACTGAAGATTTTGTGAGAACATTCCTTATTTCCCAAGAAGAAAGAGAAAGAGCACTCTTGTTTTGTGGAATACAAAAAGAAGATAATTAGAATTTGTATTCTTGTCTAATACTGAGCTATCTGGTCAGTCACCTGACAAACCAAGAAATGCTCAAATTCCTAAGCAGAAATGAGTAGCCATTTTCTGTGCAAAGCTTCCACACTAACTAGGGTTGTCAGACAAGCAAAAATAAGGCAGGGAAAGGGGACACTTTCAATCAGGAATATTGTGTTAGGGTCTGTAAAATTGAAAAATAATGTGTAAAAAGATACCCTACAGACCTCTTGTGCTGGATGTCTGGATGGCTTAAGCAAGCTCTTCACATCAATCCCCAGGTGCTTCCCTACAGAGAGAGAGATTTCCCATTACAATGTTGAGATAGTTTTACGTCTTTGCACAGAGATGCTGCAGTGCTTTGCCATGCTGAGCTCTCAGCAGGTTCACACCTGTAATCAGTATTTCCAGGCAGCTCAAGGGGACTACACTCATCTTGCATTGCAGCTGGCAAGGGATGAAGAGGATGCAGAGATTTACAGATGGCTGCAAAGAACTTAATGGGTAAAAGCTTCACACAAACACCTGGATGCCTGCAGTCACTGGCCATAGCCCTGAGTACAGAGAAAGTCTTGGGCACAGACCAGAACCAGCAAGCATAGAATACCTGCATCCTGTACTTATAGCCTTGCCTGCTCTTGTATGGACTGCAGACAGTGTTCTTAGCTTCTCACTATCCTTATCTATGCAGAAGGAGGAAAGTAAAAATAACTATTTTCAGGACTTGGATACTGCATTCATTATCTGCTTCTCTCCAGGCTGTATCCTCTTTAAAACAAACCCTCCAAAAAAATCACAATGCTGACATTATCCACAGCTTTATAAAGGCAAGGTACATTCAGCATTCTCTTCTCCCAAGGACAGGAGAGGGGAGCTTGTACTAGAACCACACTCTGTGGTAAAAGTGCTTGGCTCTGTTGGACAGAAGCTGTGGTCAGTCTCTGAGATGTCAGAAACTATTTGCACTGTGGCACAAGGCTTTACCTCTGCTGGCTCTGGGCACCAGAACTGTCTCTCCGATATCCATGGGGCACAGGATGCTATGGTTTGTCACACCACTTGTACAGGTTACAAAATTTCTCTTTTTTCCAACCTCTGATACTGCCTCTGCCATTGTTGGGAAGAGCTTCTTCAACCAGCTGGTAGATTTTTTTGTTGTAAGCATTTTAGCCTTTTGCTTCTTCACCTCAGAAGATAGGTTAATTCCAAGGAAGTTACTGATATCAGAAGGGAAGGTAAACCCCTTGATATAAGGCATCTGTTGGGTCTCAGATACCAGCTGAAGTGTTGTTGACAAGACATCATACAAGGACATGAGGGTCTGCAATACACACCTGTACTGAATCCTGAAGAGAGAAAAGACAAAGGTATGGAGTCCTCTCTAAGAAAACTTTATGCCCACTGAACAGCTACCTTAATCTCAAACAGAAGAGATTCCAAGCTGCCCTTTCCCTGGTTTCCCCCAGTGCAAGCTTAGCTTTTTACACTCCATCACCCTGCTTTCCTTAAGTCTGAGCCTTAAGGAACCGTTAAGGATCAGAATGTAGGAGTGACTTGACTAGTAAATTCCCAATCAGGAGCCCCTCTGCTTCCCTAGAGTTTTGCAGAGTGCCACACCTGGGACTCATCAGGTTCTCGGGTCACATCCAAATCATTTGCCATGAGGTATTCCCCCAAAAGCACCCTGTACCAACTCAGGCTGATGCCATACAATTGCCTGCTCTATGTTTCCTGGAGAGACAGATTTCTTGTGCCAAAGAACATTTTACTGAGTTCTTCTACACAATGATGTTATTTTCCTGTACTGAGAGAGACCAGAAGACCAATTTCCCTGCAAAACTCAGCAGTGTTATAGAACATGTTTATCCCAGCCTTTCCATTTCAGGAGGCAGGACTTGCTTGCTGCACAGAGTACCAGGTGTCAGTGTTTGTGTCAGGCTGGCACTAACACTGTGATTTCATTAGTGCTACATAAAGTTTGCTATGAGCCAAGAACAAAGCCTTCCATAACAGCATGTAAGAAGTCTCTCTCCAGTTGTACAACTCTTCGGGTGCTACAATCAAGTCCAAAAGAATGGAGGGACACCCTCTCCTCCTCCTCCCAACTGAATAAAGCTCACTTAGCAGCAAGGCCTAATTACAAGCCCTTACCCCTGACAGGCACATCAAACAGACAGACAGACAGACAACAAACAACAACTTTGAACACACAAACCATAGCCGGCTCAACAGCCCCAAAGCCACCGTGTTCAGAAGTATGAATTCCTTTGAGCAGAGATGTTTAACGGACAAGCTGAAGATTACAGCAGTTAAGGATAAAAAAGTAAACAGCATGTAATGAGACTTGCTGAACACACCAACTAGAGGCAATTCGCAAGGCGATACCCTGTAATAATTTGGGAGATGAGTACCCAAATTTTGAATTGCTCAAGGCCAGAACAGCAGCCAGCCAACAGCCTGAGGTTCCTACTTAATAACTTGAAAATAAGGTGTTTGGCTATGAAACAAGCTTCAAGATGCACATATGAATTGCACAGTTGAGTCCATTAGCAATACAGAGCCTCCAGCAGACCTAGGTTTGAATGTCATGAGGTGCTACTAGTGAATTGTAAGAATATTTTTATGATGAAAAAAGGATACAGAAAAGTTTTACTGCAACAGTCCAATAGACGCAGTATGAGCTTGCAGCCTCCCAGTACCTTCAGAGCCACTGTTTCCAGCATGGGCTGGCTGGGAACCAAGCACTCTGCATGGGCTTCAGATGTATCTTTCCTACGTTGATACAAGGATGAGAAGATGGTTACGATCTAGCAGCCCCCTCCTTTAGCTCTGCAGATTGAGTTAATGGATAGTATAAAACATAGAATCATGACACTTACTTAGGAATCAGTTCTACCAGAGTTTCAAGGCAGCCCACCAAATTCATTTTCCATAGGCGCTTCAAACATTGTTCTACCTAGAAAAAAAGAAAACTCTTTTGACTGGTATTTTGAGAGACTGGCAGTGCCTTGGTCTAAGAATCATCACTATGTTAAACAACACCTTCCCTTTACCAGTTTAGCAGCACAAACAGCAGGTTTGTGTTATGAAATGTTCTGGGATATTCCTACATCTCCCCTTTATCACTCTACTGTAAAAAAGGAATTAAGAGAAGGACTGCAGTAGGTCATGGTTAATTGGTGCTGCATGGTTTCCCCTGCTGTATACAATTACCTTTGGTATTGGCTGTCAAGAACGAAAACACATGAACAAATCAAGAAGGTAAGCACCATTCCTGCTCTGTTTCAAAACAATTATTTGAAGGTACTGACAATCCCTTTCCTGGAAAATCGGTAAGAAGTTTACTTTTCATGCTAAACCAGAAAGTACCTAATAGAGCAGCTTAGGACTATTCTTCCCCCCCTCCCACTATTACAATTAATTGAGAACAAAGCCTCTGTATTACTCCAGCATTCAAAGGTATGTAACTGTAGCTCCTTCAAGTCTCAGCGTGAGCACAAGACACCACGTATTCGTGGAAAAGCGGAAATGGCACTGGCTGCACAGAGCGGTCGCTCACCTGCTGCAGGGCGAGGTAGGGGCGGTGCCGGAGCAGCCTGCTGTGGAACGCGTAGAGCAGGGCGCGCACGACGCGTCCCTCGGCGGCCAGGCCGGGCCCCGACAGCCGCCTGCCCGGCGCGTGTCACAACCGCCGCGCCACACGACAGGCCGTCCACTGCGGGGGGAGCCGGACACGGTCTGCAGCGCCCGCCGTCACCCGGACCCCCGCGACCCCGGCCCCCACGCCCGGCCCCGCCCGACCGCCGCCAGCGCTTCAAACGCCCCCAGCCCTCTCGGCACAGGCGGACCTGCGGGGTGTTCACGGGGCCGCAGCGCCACCGTGGCGCTGCTTCGTGGGCCAGGGGCACGTCAGCCGGTTCGCACGGCGCGTCCAGCCGCTGCACGGCACATCCGCGGTCAGGCAACAGCGTACGTCGCCTGGGCGCCGCCATGTTCCCGCCGCGCGCGGCCTGGGCGGGACCATCCCGGCCGGGCCGGGGGAGGGCCGCGGGCCGGACCAAGTCACGCCGCGGGGGCGAGGCAGAGCCCGGGGCCTGGCGGTGGTGCGCTGCGTTCGCCAAGTGTCGTAAGCGAGAAGAGGAATAAATGTAAATTATGAGTGTTACTCACACTTTCCAAACCTCGCAATTCTTCAGTGTCAGCCTCGGGAGCTGGGGCTGTTGGTAGCCAGCGCAGCAGCCGCTGAGCTCCTCCGTGATGCCCGAGAGCCCAGGGGTGACCCCAGTCACGGGCCCTGCAACTGCGCCCTCCCATGTGACACACACACCCCTTAAAGTGCAAAAAAATCTGGGAGATCGGCTTCACACCAGTAGCAATTCCTATCCGGATGAGAGGACACAGTCTTAAGCTGTGTGAGGGGAGGCTTAGGCTGGACATAATGAGGAATTTTTTCACAGAAAGGGTGATTACACATTGGAATGGGCTGCCCAGGGAGGCAGCGGAGTCACAGTCCCTGGAGGTGTTTAAGGAAAGACTGAACATGGCACTTAGTGCCACAGTCTAGTAGACTTGGTGGTGGTCAGTCAAAGGTTGGACTTGATGATCTCAGAGGTCTTTTCCAACCCAACTGATTGTGTGATTCTGTGATATCAACACTCTGAACAAGGACAGGCCTTGCTGCCCATACCCCAGGTGCCCACCTGGCCATCCTGGTCCCTGCATGCATTTGTCCCAGCTCCTGGGATTTGCCATGGCAGGGACAAAGGGCCAAGGCCAGGCAGAAGTGGGGCCTGTGGTGAATGCAGGTGTCCCATGGAATTGATTGCTGTCATTTATTAGTGTTGTTAAAATAGTTTCCTACCAAATGGATTGAATTTTTGTGGTCTTCAATGAGTTCTCCTCCCCCAAGTATAAGACATTGTTTCCTGCCTCTTTCCCTTTCTGCCTGTAGTTGAAATTTCCTAACCGCTAACACTGGTATTCCAATTAAAATATTTGTTGGGAACAATGGAGCTAAATTGGGCACAACTTTTTGTATAGTCTTATCTTCTCTTGATTCCATTTTGTTGTATACTTTCTATTTTCTTTTAAGGAATCTTGTACAAATACAGATTAAAGTGATGTCCTTTTAAAAAGATAGAGCAAAGATTGGCATTAATGGTTGCACCTGTAGGAAAGAGAGATAAGAGCAAACCAAGAGGCAGAACTGACAAAAGGCTGCTGTGAGCACTTGCCTGGCCTGGAAAGAGGAGTGTTAAGCTTCCTAGACTAAGAGTGAAGGTGAAAGTAAAAATGGAATCTCTGAAGTGTGAGCAGAGGATCACAAAGGTCTCTCTAGCTGAGCTTCTGAGGTGTTTTGAACATCCTATAAGTGAGGAGCAAGCCTGGGCTATCTGCTTTCAGTGTTGCTGTAAAATAGAGCAGTTGGCTCAAGAGCTGTGCCCATCACTCCATTCTGTATTCATAAAAGGTTGTGGGAGTGTCTTGATCCATGCTGATGGTACTGCTTCCTTCAAGGTCTACCACAAGTCTGGTAAGAACATGGGTGCCAAGGGTTGTTTCCTTTAATAAGCTGAAATGGGACAAAGTAGGGAAATTTTCTTTTCCTCTGCTTTTTTTGTTGGTTTTGTTTGGGTTTTTTTCCCCTCTCCTCTCTCTGTATATTGTCATGAAGCTATTCTCTTGCCTATACTTTATTTCAGAGGACTGTAGATGAATGGTAATACAGATATATGACCTACTAATTTCTCTAGTCATGCTCTATTGAGTCATTTGGTTCCAGGAAATAGCTGGGATAAAAGCTTTTCACCACTTACTTTATTTGAAATAAATAATCTAAAGCTTTATTATATGTCCTGCTCTGTTCATCTTCCAACCTTCATCTTCTTACCTTTGTTATGGTAACTTTCACAGTGGATTTATGATTGCAGTTTTCCTTTTTCTGTCACTGTGTGTAGCCAGCAAGTGGCAACAAGTCTGTGTTATGTACAGCTTGGTGGGCCTGCTGCAGAGGTCAGTGCTAGGCTAACTCTTCAGGGATTAGAGGGGGTCATTAACAATAAAGACAAAGATCCCATGCCTTCCTTATGGTTAAATATCAATTAGCAGACGACAACAACAACAACAACAACAAAGGGAAAAAACCCGCAGCAGCCATTAGTTTGGGGCTAATGGTTACAATAAGAAGAGCATCTCATGTTGCTTTCTAGCAACATAGGATTTCCCCAAATATAGACCTACTTTCCCCAGGTGGGACTGACTTCAGTCAGAAGAGTTAGTTTCCTTATTATCAAGAATTCCCTCTCTTGAAAGGGGTTCTAAGTGCCTAAGCAGTTTTCTTTCTCCCCCAACCCTCTTTTTTCCCTTCCAGATATTGGCAGCATTCAGCATTCAGAGGACAAGGTAAGCTTGTATCTTTACCTTCATTATGTGTGCAGATAGAATCCTGCTATAGTAAAGGCCAGCTCAGGAGATATAGATGTCTTTGGAAACTATCAAGGTGCTTAAATTTGCTGTGCCCTGTGAGTATTTCCCTACAACCTGGGAAAGAAAACAAAATGCTCAGACTGAACTCAAGGAAAGCAATGGGACTGGGAAACAATGTGCACAGATGCTGTCTACTGTGCCCAGAGTCTTGTTGTCTTATTAATGATAACTTAGGGGTGCTAGTTCAGGCCATATAAAATCTTAAAACAACTTAAATGGGGAGTACCTCTCATCCTGAGAGATGTGCTCAGCCCTCAGGGGCAGATGAGGGTACATGCATGGCTGGGAATTGAGAGCTGTGACATTCTCCAGTTTGTGCTGCCTTGCTTCCTTGGTCTGTGTCTGCAGCTGTTGGAATGCTTGGGAGTGGTGATCTATGAAGCCCTGGACTGGGGAATTGACAGCCAACTGGAGCGACAACTGAGTGGTCCTTTGGAGAAATTGCTGCGCCTCATGTTGAAACTGGATGATGAGCCAATGAAACCAGAAGTCACCCTGCAGGATGTTATCAAGGTTTCCTTATTCCCACTTAGTAAATGTAGCAACTTTAGAGGAGCTGATGGAACCGTGCAGTTAACCAAGGGGCAAGACCATTTCTGGGTAAAAGCTGGGTAGATTGTTGGAGAACATAGAGGGAGCACGTGGCTTTCCCATCAGAGGGAAAAGGCAATACCATCTTAGGTACTTGCAGGTGCCCATGGAAAAGAATTAAGAAGGAACACTACACATGGCTCTCACACAGCTGTGTCTACAAAGTCCTTCTGTACATAGTCTCCAATTTCAATACCCAGAAGACTGGATATTGAAAAAAAAGTCACTTGTCTGTACTATTCAGTTTTTGCAAAGGCTGGGATTTCAATGTCTCAACTCAAACAGGTATTTGCCTCTCAAACAGAATTTAAAGGTATGAGAAACTTCTCATCCCTCTGTCTGATCTGGGCAGGGGAAAAGAACAGGGTAAGTGACTCCACCTGCTGTGGGGTTTTGTGCTTTGTCGGCACTGCAGGCTTCCCTATTCAGGTACTTATTTCAAAGCACACTCTGTGGAAGACAATATACATAAATTATGCAGTTACTTACATTATCATACATATAAGATTGGACATTTTGCTTCTTTGTTCCTCTGTATCTGCAATAGAAAAATAATATAAAGGGGCCATGAGGAAGATGATTTTTAACCATGGATTGAGGAAACTGAATCTTGCTTTATTCCATCCTCCCATGGTGTTTTTTTTTTTCATTTCAAGATCTCTTTTAAATAGCTGCAATTCTTTCAGGCCTGTGAGGAGCACTTGCCCAGGCCTTCTGAGGCTGCCAGACATTATGAAATGACCTGTAGGAATCTGTTTGCTGAATATATGGAACTTCAAAAGCTTGTGACCATCATCCAAACCTCCAAAGAGGTACATTTGGGATCACCCCTTAGCTGCTATTCCCTCCACCTTCACAGACCCACCAGGTTCTAAAGAAACCTTCCCATTGCACTGAATGTGGAGCATGTAGATGAAGGTCTGTTTTCACAATGGGAATGGCTTCTGTCTCTGCACCTTTTTTACTTATTATAGTGTTTAAAAGTTTAGGTGTTTGGGGTTTGTAGGCTTTTCAGATAAACTTTAGTAATTTATATTGGATAGATACTGAACAGTGCAATGACCTCATGTGCTTGCTTCTCAGCGACTGAGAAAAATGGATGTGGAAGATTTGGTGGAAAATCCCATTCAAAAGAAGAGAAACTGTGGCGTAAGGGATTTAATTTCTTCATTATGGGCATGGGTTTTTTTCTTCAGCCTTAGCTCTCTGAGGCTTCCCACTGATTCTTCTATGAAAAGTAGAGGTTGAACATATTAAACTGCTTAGGTTTTTTCAGGAGCTTAAGTAGTTAACGACTTGTCTGCAAAACAAGCTGGGGAGTGAACTTGAAGTTAAACTATTTCATATGTCAACCTCACGTGGACATTTATTCTACACAAATATTGTCTTTGTGGTTCAACTTAAACCACTTCTAAAAATGAAGTTGGAGGCAGTCTTTGGAATAAGTGTCCACAAGCAATTACTCAGGCTGTTTCTTTCTGCAGCTGAGCCCCAAACTCCAGCTCTTGGTGGGAACTGACACCTGCCAAAAGCAATCTGTTCCTTTCTTGTAGCTGGACTGAAAAATCCCAGAAAACTGTTCTGTTGTTGGTAGTACTGGGACGGACTACTTCACTTTTACTTTGTGGGGTCTATGTTGGTTCAGGACTGGCAGGGACTGAAGGCCAGTAGCGCTGTCCATCTTTGTGGCAGCTCCAGCAGCTCAAAGGGGTGAAGGGGGATGAGGTTGGAGATGTCACTTATAGGTTGGGCTCACTGCCTTTCTTGTCTTTGCATTCTGTCCTTCCATAGATCTTGGACTGTATGTTTGGGGCAGAGAAAGCAACTTACTCTGTTCTTTTCAAGGCCCTGCAAAGTCAGAGCTCAATCAGAAACAAACAGCTCTTCCTTCAGGCTGGAGCTCTGCCCAGCATAAACAAATGCACTGTAGTCTGGAGTCTGTGGAGGCAAACAGCAAGCCCCAAGAGACTTGTGGACTCGCTCCCTTTGTCTAAATAGCACTTGCTTTGAAGCATGCTCAAACTATTCGTATGAAAATGTTTGTGAAATGTGTGTTTGGGCATATTCTCAATTTTGTGATCTATTAAAATAAACTGGCAAGCTATCTCAAACCACAAACTCATCAACTGCTATAGCTCTTTTCTGCAGGGAATACATGAATAAATACAAGGGCTTTGCTGTGTGGCCTGAAGGCCAGTGTATTTGGCCTCTGCTCCTTCAGGAGACATGAATTCCGAAAGCTGGATGCCTGTTGCAAATCCTCTGCCTCTAGTTTCCAAGTCCCTAAGCACCAGTTGATTGCATCGCTCTGAAAAACTCTTGAGTTTAAAATAACCAGGGTGCTAACTTCACTGGGATCCCACAGATCAGAGCTGATGCCTTGAGTGGTGCTAAGAAGCTAATACTCTCTATGGGCCACACTTTTTTTGTTGACTGCTACAAAACAGGTCTTCTGAAATGCAGACCACAGCCTGACAGCATGCAGGGTTGTACAGTTTCAGCAGAGCTTATCTGTACACGTTACAAGTTGATATTCACCTTGAAATCTAAGCAGATGAGACCTGTTAAAAACACAGCTGTCTTACTGCTCATCTGCTGAACTTAATGCAGTGGATTTACGGTGTTGTAGCATTTTCATGTTGTATTGCACAGGTGTGGGAAGTTTAGGTGGTATTTAACACTACATGGGATGGCCCAAGTAGAATAATTGCAATGATCCAGTCAGTAGGGAAAGAAAAGTATGAGTGATGATGATGTCACCAACGTCTGAAAAATGTTTTGGGTGTGCAAGTTGCTCTGAAATGGACAGCTGAAGACAATTCTTGTCCCAAAACTAATGTGGCAATATTACAGTACAGAAGTCTCTTTTCAGGTCATGTTTTTAGTCAAGTGCTATAACCATGTGAAATACAACTCTATAAAGTGCAAACATCTTGGTGCTATTTCAAAAGTAAAAAAAAAAAAAAAAAAGTGCTATTTCAAAAGTCTGATGGGTTTGCCCAGAGACTTTTGTGTGTTCTCCCAGACAGTATTAAATACAGCCTAGGAGATATGGCTTGTATGCGGTCACTCTTTGATAATTCTAGTTCTCTGGAGTTGAGGTAAGACTGTACCAAAGCCAGGCTAAAACAATCCAACAAAAAATCTCTCTCCTTGAAGGCAGCCATCAGTCAGAGCTTGTATAAGATTCTTCTGATATTACACCAAGATATCTGAAGGGATAAGTTGAGAGAAGATGCTGTAAGTGGAAAAGGGAGAGGAGTCTAAGTCAAACTTTGTTTTGAGGCAGTTTTCTGAAATGTTTTGCTTCCCTTTCACTGTTTATAATACAATCACTTGTTCTTACTTAATTTGCCATTGGGATCCAGATAAGCTGTTGATTTAGCACTTCCATTACAATGTTGTCTAAACGTACTATTGAGTTGATTATTTTTTATCCTGTTTTTGTTGGGTTATACTGCATGCCTGAGCATCCTCAGATACTAAAGCAGGGAGAGAATGAGCAGATGTCAGTTTTTAGCTTGTGTCTGCAGGCTGAGACTGCTAATGTATGCTTCTGTGAAGTATGAGATCCCTTCCCAGTTGTCTTCCTCTTTTGTTTGTGGACACTTCAACCCTTGTTTTCTGAAAATTTAGAGGATTTTAATGGTGAGATTTGGGATTTCATTCCCAGTGTTTCCTAGGATTCAGTAATGTGAAAACACTGGTACCTGCAGTGCCAGTGCTTGCAGAAAGAAAATGTGTCTTGCTACCTGGCAGCAAAAGCTGTGTTTTGCTGAAGTACATTCATAAAGTTAATGACAAAATTTGGGAATGAGCCTGGTGAGCCAGCTCCTAGTTTTCTCATGGTAAATTAATCTCTGCAAAGAGAAGCAATTCCCTTCTCTGGTACTGTACCCTGCTCTGAAACTGAGTAGAAGCGGGTATTAAGGACACAACTGTGCGTTTCTGAATAACTTCAGTTTCTAAGCGTGCCCTGTTACGTGGAGGGAGGGGATGCTGCTCAGTGTGTTCTAGCCAGCTATTGACTTGGCCCTTCCTGGTTTCTCTGAGGCATCCCTGTGGCCCAGTGTCATCAGTGAACTGCAGGCTGGCGTGAGGCTGCGCAAGGCCAGTGAGCGACCACAGCGCTGTGTGCCTCCAAAAGAACGGATCCGCTCTCCCTTTGAATTGCTTTTGGATGATATTCAGCACAAGAGATACACCCTACGGAAGGTGAGTGACTTGGAAAGCATCTGCTCTACTTCATGTCTAAGCAGGATGTGTTGAGACGTCTTCTCCAAAAGCTTGTCTTCCTCAAGGGCACTTCGAAGTCCAGAAGTGTCTGGGTATCCCTCTCAGTTGCAACTCAACATTAGATCACCCTATTTTTCTACCCAAGTGCTTCATTTCCAGTAACTTTTTAAGTCAGCAGTAGTCACAGTTTCATGAAGCTGAATAGTAAACCTCTTCTCCCTCCAGGGGTCAGCCACTCCTTTCCCTGGAGCAGTTACGCTGCCCCGCACACAACAGTTTCATGGAACAGACTCTTGCCTGCTTGTGCTTTCCACCTTGGACACTTATGTCCTTCCAGGCTCCTTAAGCTGAGCTATGCTTGGCAGCATCTCTTACTAGTTTCCTTGCCTTCCCAGATGCCCCAGATGTTCTGGGTGTATGCGAAAGCAGTTTTGAGACAATACTTTGCTCAGTCTCAGGCAGAGGCCTCTAGGCAGTGTACTTGAGCTACTGCAGGAGTTTAGTCAGGGTAAAAAAAGTTAAGGCCCTCCCAGGGGCAGCTGCTGTTCTGACTCAAGTGGCAGTGACTTCCAATTTCACCACTTGGTTGGTGAAGATGACCAGATACAAGAATGTCTGGGGTGTCTCTAAAGGCTTGAGATACTCTTTGCTTGCTGCAGCTTGATCTGGGAATGATGAGCAGATCTAAAACATTGGCATAAGGCTTTGTGGCATTGGCATGCTTTGCAAACAGACGTCTTGGCAGAAGATGAGACACAACTCTTCTTGTAATAAAAACCAGTATTACAAAAAGTGAAAACTTTGCCTACCACACTAGACATCAGCTTTTTTTCCTCTTTGTTGGTGCTGCTGGAGTGCAGCAGGTTTATAAGCTTCAGCTAAACCATGCACCTCCATAAAGCCCCAGCTCTTGCTTGGCTTGACTGTGGTTCCAGCCTCCAGGTAAGGCTATGTCATTTCTTTGGCGATAATATCTTTATTGATATATTAATGAACAGTAGTGTAAAGGAGACAGTGCATCATAACTATTTGTGTTCCTTGCGATGTACTGTGTATCAGTGCACTGTGCAGTACAGAACCATAACTCAAGGTGGCAGGATTATCTGGGACTTGATTTTCTCTTTTTTTTTCTTCTTTTAAAAAAACAAAACAAAAAAAACCAAAACCCCCCACACTTTTCTTTTTGAGGAGAAGCACAAACATGTTTGAAGAGTAGTAGACAGAAATGCTCAAAGAAAGCAGAGTGCACGGGTCTTTGTGAAGGCTCTTAAACTAGGATTTCCCCATCTGCAAAGCTATTTTAAAGCTTCTCTAGCAAACAGTGGTCTAATTTGCAAATGAATGAAAGCACAGCTAGTGTGGGAAGCTGTAGTGTTGTTCTACCTGCACTCCCACATGTTCTGAAGTTGTACACACAGGCTCCATAACCTCAAAATAAGAATACGTGAATAAGGCAGCTAAAGACATGGATGTACAATTGACTTTTTTGTCAGTTGTCCCCTATGCAGCTAGCACAGGGCTTGATGCCTCACATGAATATGTGTCCTGCAATTCTATCTTGCTATTGTTCCTAGTTTATGTAGGGCTGTAAGCCAGTCTCTGAGACTCTAGCTTATGCATACAACTGCCTGCTGCTGCAGTTTTTGTTGCAGTTGCTGTTAACCTGTTCATTTGCTCTCCTCCCTGGAGCTGAGTTCTCACTGTTGAAGAGGATGTGACGATGGTGCTTATCAAAATTTGAATACAGTGTTTTCCAGCAGCTTCATGAGCAGTTCATGAGCTGCTAGGGCTGGAAGCCTCTAAGGGCTGTGCAGCACTTCTGATTGCCTCTAGCTTGCCATGGGCAAATCTGTCTCCACTGAGAATCCACATAAGTAAATCTCATCATTCTACACTTCCCAACTAATTTTTTTATGCCATCCCCACCTCCCCCATTGCCAAATCCTGAATTGCACCATTCAGTGTGCCACTGAATGGCAGGGTGTACCAGGAGGAAGGAACTATTGTAGAAAAAGAACTATTTCTTAAGCATCGTTTTTCCTCTTTCAGGTTATCGTTGAGCAAAAACACAAGGACCCCAAAGTTGATGTAGCTGCTCCCAAGCCTCATCTAAAGCTGGTAGGTGACCTGGTGCTGCATCTGATGATAGCAAAAAAAGGTAATTCTGGAGTGACAGAACAGCTTCAAGGAACATAGAGGTAATGCCTTAGCTACTGGTTTGTGTTTGGGAGGGGGATATATTAACTTTTTGAGCAGATCCTCCTGCCAAAACCAGGGCCTAGGAAAATGAGAGTTGACATCTTCATAGGAGAAAGGTGATCAGTCTTTCTTCCACTGCTTCTTTCATTTGGAACATTTTGTGGTCCTGAAAGAACTTCTGAAGTTCTCAATTTCAAATTTGAGAGTCACCAAAGTATTCTACTATGCCCAGTGCTGGAGGGTGTCTCCTGTGCAGGGCCCAGTGCCCTCTTGAGTGACAGGCACTTGTAAAACAGTGCCATTGCTGATGGATTTTTCTGTCACCACTGGTCTCCTTGCTCTATCCACTGGCTCTTTGTGGTGCTGTGCTTTGCCTGCAGGTGTTGGAGAGGCAGCTGAAAGAGTGTGTGCCATGTGAGACCAGCTGGCATGAATGGTCCACGATAGAAATAAAACAACCACAGAAGCTTCAGTCAGCAGCAGCACAGGAAAAAGGGAGCAGGCCCAAAGGTACCTGCTCCAAAATAGTGGCTGGCCTTTGAAATGAAAGCCCATTTATTTTTTCAATAACATTTATAATGCAAAGGGGATGGCAATGCAAATTTTGTGTTAGAGGTGGTTTGGCATAAGAATAGTTATTTCTAGAAAATCTGTCTGTGGCTTATTAAGACTCAAAAGATGGTTCAACTTACCCATTTTTTTATGGATGTTCAAAATTGTCCACTAAGTGGGAGGGCAGAATTTTGACCATCACCTAACACTAAAAGTTTATGTAACCATCATGACAAAGTCTGGCCTAATCTCAAATTCTGATCTGTGGGTATCAAATTTGTAATTTTCTTGTCCCAGCACAATATCTCATTTAGTCTGTGTGTATGGGGGTTTTTGTTCTCCCTCTCCCCTGCAGAAATGCTTTTGACACCAAATACAGCCTCGAACTCTCCAAGTGACAGTTTTTTAACTCTCCAAGATGCCAGTACTGAGTTCAAAGTTGTCAACACTAAAACACAGCAGCTGGGACCAGGAGTTCAGGTAAGGCTTTAAGTGAAAGGACTATGGGGAGGCATTAGAGCTGCAAATACACACATAGCCTGGAAGGTCAGGTACAAATCCTAGTGTAGGAAATCTTGTCTCAAAAGTGAACAAATGTGGTACTGTTGGGTTCACTGAAGTTCTTTTCTCTACAGAAGCACATATCATATTCAGACAGTTCTGTTTGTGGCATGACTGCAGCCTATAGGTACAGCGTATACAATCCCTTCTCTCTGACCAGTGCTAGGACCTGAGGAACTGGCCTGAAGCTGTGTCAGTGGAGGTTTAGGTTAGATAATA
This sequence comes from Manacus vitellinus, assembly GCF_001715985.3. Lineage (NCBI taxonomy): Eukaryota > Metazoa > Chordata > Aves > Passeriformes > Pipridae > Manacus > Manacus vitellinus. Next base: position 4,097,430 of record NW_021940122.1, read on the forward strand.
GGAAAATGTCTTTCACCCAGAGGGTGGTTGGTCACTGGAACAGGCTCCCCAGAGAAGTGGTCACAGCACCAAGCCTGACAGAGTTCAAGAAGTGTTTGGACAAGAGTGTGATTCTTGGGATGGTCCTGTGCTGGTCTAAGAGTTGGACTTTTCTTGTGGGTACCTTTCAGCTCAGGATAGTCTATGATTCTATAGAACCAAGGCCTGCTCTGGTCTCTTAAAACTAGATCCTGCAGAAGTTTTAATATGCATGGGAGTCTGGCCAATCTTACAGTGAGGCATTTGATGCTAGGGGTATTGATGTATTTTGGTTTCACATGGTATGTGAGCTCATGGAAGGAAAACTTAATTACTTATTTTTAAGAAGTAACTTGATTGGTAAATTCCCACTCTTCTGTCTATGGAGTTATTTTGGGAGCACCACTCCTCAATAAACCACGATGTCGTTGGGTTATTTTACTCCTGGCACGATCATGAAAAGCTTGACTTACTTGGTTCTGGGATTCAGCCTGAGCATATTCAGAAATTCTGTGGAACAGAATTTAAGCCCTAAAACATCATGTCTAGCACAGATGCTCTGGCATACAAACAGGAATCTGTTTTCTGTAAATATTTCTGTCTGAAATGCAGTTGCTTAACTGAGGAAGGCGGATATGAATTAATAAAAGCAGAAAATCTCAGCTATATTTGCCCCCATCTGTGCTACTTGGAGGAATGTTCAGCATTCGAGAACCCTGTAGTTGATGTATTACTGCTAAACTAGAAGGACCTTCATATGGAGACTAATATAATCAAATTTGTTTTCTGCTTTTCTAGAGAAGGTAGAAACAATGCTGTTGAGATACAGCACTGGGTTTGAGTTGGGTTAGCGAGTTGGGTTGGTCATAGTCTCTTGAACTGTTCTCCAATGTTGCTGTGTGTCAACTGGAGCCAAGAATATGGTTCCAATGTACTCCATGGGTTGCTTAGGGAAGATTTTGCAAAGTTGGTTCCTGAACAGATGAAACTTTCGTATTAGTATCCACATTGAACTTGGGAGAGAGAGAGCAGATGAATTGGAAATTTCACGAACTTGGCTGGAGCTTCCTGGTTGTGGAGTGCAGAGGAGGGTTAACTTTATATTCCAAGAAGTAATAGAAAGTTCCTAAATGTACTCCGTTGATTTCTTTCTTTGCTTCACTTCTGAGTGAGCCTGAACATTTCTGGTCAGTCCTGGGTGTCCTGGTTTTGTTTAGCAGCAGTACTTCTGCTGAAGCGGGTTTAGTGTCTCGCTTGCAGCTGATGAACATCCTGTCCTCTGATCTGCAGGAAACCACTCTCAAGCTGCCTGACAGCACCTGCCTGTCCTCCAGCAGGTCATCGCTAGTATCCTACAACAGCACAGGTCAGTGTACTTCCAGCTGCATGTCCAAACCAGGTGACAAAGTACAGTCAGTGGCCTGCTGGGTTCCCAAAGCCTTAGGCTGGGCTCACTGTACACTTTCTTTTCACTCTGATCACTTGGAGTTACTTTACAAGAAGAGCTCTAACACTAAGTAATGAGTCTGGGGAGGTGCCCTTAGAAAACCATTTCTCTGCAGTTGACTAAAGCCTGTGTAGTTCCTGCAGCTTCAAAACAATGATACCATGTCCCCAAAGGCCTAACTGGAATTTGCAGTAAAAGCTAGATGAATGTTTTGAATATTCAAGTAGAAAGAGCACCACTTGATTTCATTAAACTAAGTGGTGCTAATGAAGCCTCATCACTGCCTACTGACAAACATAATTACTGTAACCTCTGCTTTTTGTGATCTGAGCAGATGGGGTGGAGGAGGAGAGACATGAGCCTTGCAACCTTCAGAGGATAGTGTAGTGCTCTTGAGTGTTTTTTGGGGTGAATACTTAAAAGCTGCCAGCTAGTTTTCTGCACCCTAAAACTCTCTCTTCCTATTCAGGTCTCACTGCAAATTCCCTGTGTCCCCCATGTCCACCCACACTAGGAGACGTCAAACCCAAGAGTTTCCTGAATACTGGCCAACAGCAGCTGCCTCCTTACAGAAGAAGGTCCAGATCTTTAGAGACAGGCCTTCAAAGCAAGGAACTTGTAAGTCCAACATGTCAGCAAGCAGCCCTGGTCTGATAGATCTTGTAATGACTAGAGCTTGCACCTTGATCCTCATGTAAGCACTAAGCATGCTCTGTGGTTTTTATCTTGGGACATATTGTATACTGATCTGAAGTTGGTATATTATTCTCTCACTGGAGACAGCTTAAGAGAGGGCTGGATGCTGCAGTGTCCTTGCAGTGCCTTCCCAGTTTGAATGATGTGAAATAGTTGTTTCTCATACAAGAAGAAAAAAATACCTCTGTATTACTTGAAAATGTCCATCAAGACTTCCTCAAGCAGACTGTAGTTGACAGTAGGACTGTCCTGCTTTCTCTATCTCCCCTCATTCTTTCTAGATTCTAATATGTTCACAAGTGTCCCTTAAGCTGCAGTAAAGGGAACAAGCAGTTGACAAACTGTAGATAGCACAGCATTGGTGACTTATAAATATATCATGTATGCAGTACTGAAGTCATCAGGCTCTGCATGATGGTAGTGAGAGAAATGCTGGGGTTTGTGTGCTTCTGTGCAACTTTCTGAATTATGGCCTTGCCCTGTTCTGTCCTGACAAGGTGTGCTGTGCCCTTGCTTCCTTCTTTCCTTCTGCATCTCTCTCTGCCTGACCTTGGCAAGTCTCTAAACTGACCTGAGGACTCTGAGACCTCTTTGTTCAGCAGTGGGCTGGGGGATGCAGGTGGGTTGGGTTCCCCAGGTCTCTCCTGGTAGACCACCAAACTATAGTTGCCATGTGTGTGGGGCCAGTGATTCCTGGGAAAGAGAAGTGCTGTGCTGTGCTGTGGAAAGGGATCTTTGTACTCAGGAGGGGCCAGGGTGGCATCTGTTCTGTGGTCTGTTCCAAAGGGTAAAATTCCCCGAAGACTGGCTCTGGAGATGGTATTAGCTGCTGTAGTGACCAATGGATCTGCTTCCTTTATGATGTGTCAGGAACCTGCTTGAAAACTGTAGCAATCACTAAACTCCCTGTAGTATTTTCTCCGCTAGCATCATCAAACAGTCAACCGATATTCCTCATCACGGGCAAAACTGGGTTTTGGAGACAAATGCTCCTCAGCCTTTGGGACCCAGTTTTGAGGATAACCTCCCCAGATAGCTGCTTTCTTCAGCCTTCTCCAATGTTTAACTTCTGCCTTTCAACAGGACTGTCTCTTTCCTACCAAGTGGCCATCACCAACCATTGCTGAGCTGATTGGAACCAGATATTCAGAGATGGTGCTGAAAGGGCAAGACTTCTTTCAAAGGGGTGGTGATGGTGTCTTTCTAAGAGCAAAGGTATGTTTCCTCTTCTTCTCTTTGTGCTATCCAGCTATATAAAAGCTGTCTGGTTTTATGACCCTCAGTGCCAAACTGCTGAGGTGCCCTTTGCCTCAACTTATCCTGTTCATAACAGCTGATCCGAGTTTGGCCCTAGGCTGGAAACAGTTTTTAGTACTTGTGCAGTGATGGCTTATAATCCAGTTTAAACTCTGTAAATTGCTTAGAAAGTAACCCAGCCTTTGCTTTTTACTTCTTGTCTGTGATTTCCATGCTAGGAGAGCTGACTGCTGTGACTGTGGGTGAGTTCTGAAATCCTGAAGTAAATAGTTGGGATTTGGTACTGCTAAAGAGTGAAAATGAGGCTCCCACACCCGAGTTGACCTAACTCAAACCACCTTGCTGAGTGGACACAAAGGTCGGGGAGATGAGAGGGACAGAGAATGACCTGCAGCACAGGACTGTTGGCTGTTCACATTTCTTGACTACTGCCTTACTCACTGAGTCTCCTTTAGAGGGGGTGTTGCAGCCAGCCCCTTCAGAACAGATGTCCTGAGTACAAGCCCTTTGCAACACAGATGTGAGGAAGTCTGTGCTACTGGGCTTATGGGTCAGCTTCTTGCCCTCATTTATTTAGCAGTACAGACAGAGTCAAAGGGTTCTAATAGCAAAGCTATGCTACTTCCACAGTCTGTCTGATGCTCCTGAGACTGAATTCTTGTTTTTATCTCACCTTACCGACCTTGCTTTAACTTGCCTGTTCTATGCCTATTCAAAAATGGCTCTTATCCCCTTTGTGTTCTTGCTGCTGAAGTTTTTTTAGCTTTCTCAAGCTCTACTTCTCAAGATAATATCACTTCTGACTGCCAGCTGTGTATGAATGTGCTCTTTCTTATAAAGTTCAAGCGACTCATCAGCTTCCTTATGACTCATTTTTTGCTTCAGGATTGAATTCAAATTTGCCCTGATTTAATCTCTTTGGGATTGCTGCAGTCTACCTCAAAGAATGTCTCTCTTCTTCCCTCTCTCTTAACTAGCTACTGTTACACTCTTACACAATACATCTATTGTTTGCTCCAGAGCCTTTTTTTAAACTCCTGTTGTCTGGCAGCTGCCCCAAACCTCTGCATCATAAAAACACTGGCCTACAAGTAAGAATTTTTTTTGCCTTTTTAGCTTTTAATTCCTGTGTCTTTGCTATCCTTTATTCGACCTCTGTTATTGTATATGGATCTAAAGCCTTTAGAAGGTTGGTTTATATGCTTGCTCTTTGACAGGCAGTGGATACTGTTGGTACAAAGATATTTCCCTTTTGCATTCACAAATAACTTTCCTTTCCACAGATCTGTTTCAGCTGCCATAAGCAGATGTTTCTTAAGTGGCCTTACAACTGTTACCTCTGCAGCAGGTGAGCTGGTACAAAAAGGGTGAATGTGGAGGGGGAAAAGAGTGAAAGAATAGGGCTGAAAATACCCAGTATTCAAAGACTTGTAGTACTGGATAGGAACAGGTTGCTGAGCCCTTCAGTTTTGTCTTACTGCACAAGCCAGGCTGAAGTGTCTACAGCTGCAGAGGATGTGGAAAAGTTTGTCTCTGAAGTGGTATCTCAGTTTTAATTCTTAGTATTAAGCTAGCAATAACCAAATTTACTGTGCCAGTATTAAATTCAATTTCTCTGAGATCACTCTGAATTTTGCTCTAAAGATTGAATTTAACTTCAGACAAGGGCTTGAACAGGTTCTGGGAGAGGGTCTTCACCAGAATCCTCTGTTGAGGACTGAAAAGGAGAACTCCAGACCTTGTGACTGGGGAAGTCGGACCTACTTGTATCCACTTAGTTGTCAGAAACTTTCTGTTCATGGAAGAGGGAGAGAGATACTTCAGGCTCATTAAGGCTCACTTAAATCTATTTGAAGCAGTGGTGAAGCACTGAATTGATTACAAGCAGCAAGTAAACAACCACTGGAAATTGAGCAACTGTCTGGTGGTAGTGCTGGGTGAATTTTAATGAGGATTTGCAGAGAAAGCCTTGAAGCTATGGATGCTGACACATTTCAGATGAATTAAACAACCATAAATAGGAGAGCTGGCAAACTGAATGGGGGAGTTCTAAGCTTTCTTACTTTGCCATCAAGCAATTCTGCCACAATCACAAATTCTGACTTACTTGGGAAAGTCACCTTTAGCTGCCATATTAGTATCTGCTGAGCTTTACTCAAATGATAATGCTGGGAACTTTTTCTTTCAGTGTTGTCTGCTGTGACTGCTGCATCAAGGCAAGTCTAGTCTGTACAACAGCGTATGAGTTTTTTACATTTTCTGTTTTCCCAATGCCTCACCTAGTCATAGGAAGCTTTCCTTCATCCCACTGATACCTCAAATCTACCCTCTACCTTATTTCTAAGAAAACAGAAAAGGGAATATTATGAGGTGCAAAAGCAGCAAGGGTGCTGCAGACATCTCTTGTCATACTCAGCTAAAACAACTCTGGTTCCTCTTTCATCCTGTGTAAAGTGGTTGGGATTACACTGTGATCTATTTATACAAGGGTCAGAAAGTTCACTGCATTAATGTCTACCTTTTAAGTGCACTAATAAATCAATTGCATGCCATGCAAATTCTCCTGCTAAGCAGGAGGATGTGTTTCCTGGAGAACTCAGGTGACTTGTGTTGTGATTCTAGATGTCGATGCCCTTCCGAACATGCATACATCTTCCACTTTACTTCCTAAAATTTTTGAGACTCTCCAGAGAGGACGACCCAGCTACTGAAGAGCAGAAGAGCTCAGAGTTGCTTCATGAAATAGAGCACGGGCAGTATTTTGGGTAAGCTGGGACAGGGATGTTCTGGTTTTACCTTGAAAGATGTTACCAGTTACTTATGCAAATCTACAAACATGCAGACAGCGGTATGTAGTAGTAGGTTGGTCAGCTGAATGTTCTGCTGAATTACTGGTTTAGTCCCTGGTCTAACTGGTGTATAGTTCTCTGGAAGTATTGTGGATTTTAGATGACCAAAAGGGAGGATGTGAAGGTGCTCTGAAGTAGATTTTCCTTTCTAACTATTAGGTTTCTGATGTGGATTTAGAAGTGTCCACATTAGCCCAGACATGGAAAATCCTTTGCAATAGCTTCAATTGTATAAGAATTTCCAGACTGCATTACATTCTATCCCCCACAGCTGGAGGTCTGTCACTACAACCCAGGCATAGCCCCTTTATACCTACAAATCAAATATGCTAATTGTCTTAAGCATAACTGACTGAAGAGTAATGCCATAAATGGTTTCTCATTTTCCCTCCACACATATACAGACACCCTTTCCTTTTTGTCCCCAGAAAATGAACTATTCCAAAGAGAGCTTTTGACAGTTCTGAGTGGAAAAGACAGACCATGTGTGTATAAGTGCAATATCTAAGACTGAAAACATACATTATCTCTTCTCTATGTTCTCATCTTCCCAAAACAGTTAAGTGTTCTACTGGAGGAACTGGTGTCTTTTTTTTTTTTCTTTCTTCTCTGAAACCATTCTTTAATGTAGCCAGAATAAAGTCACAGCAGTTTCTGGTTCAAAGACTTGTATGTCAGTTGCCAAAAAGCAGGGGTAGCGTTCACTACTGAAGTTAACTGCGTGGGGCAGGCAGTGGTTTGGTCTGTCTTACAATGCAGGTGCTGTAGAAGAGGTCTGAGAGACTGCATTGCTGTCATACTTCAGGATGGCAAAAAAAAATCCTGCTGCATGAGGATGCAGCCACAACCTTGAATCAGACATAGATAGTCATTAGCCCTTTGACATACTGACGATAAAGTGTCAGTAAATGAAAGTGTTCTGGTGCTTATAGCCTTCCTAAGTGGTGCTGACGGCTCTTTTGAACTCATGCAGTTACCTAAATCACTTAGCAGCCTGGGGGGAAGGGTGGAAGAGCACGATGCCCTCTAATAGAAACCTGGGTCAGCTTTCCTGCTTTTGTTTTTCCCTCTCCCTCTCCAGTGTACCCGTTATTTTGGAGCCACGTTGCCTAGCACGGCCTCTGTGCTGTTACACAGGGGCCATGGCAGACTGGCTGACTGCAGACATCTGTACCCGCTGTGAGCAGTACCTGATGAATGTGGCTTCCTGTCAGCAGCAAAGCATCCCTCCCAGAAGAACTTCCTGGGCTTGATCCAAACTGCAATAACTATACCATACATTTCTCTTGTCACTTGTTCTGTACCTGAAATAAATGAAACAGCTTTATGCACCTATTGACATAAAGGCCTGATTAGAAGACCTCCCTGCTAGTCAGTCTAAGCAGGGAGCACAGTTAGTATTTCTGTATTGTGAAGTATTCTAAAGCTTTGTGGGTTTTGGAACTGTTTTGATTCTTTTTATGTTTCTTTGAGGAAAATAAACATTGAAGCACTATCACGTCTCTAGCATTTTCTTCTTTGCACCTGCAGTTGCCATTGTTCCGTGGCACTGTTTGCATTCATTGCTGAGCAGGCTTCACCCAATGTAATGAGTACAGGGAAACTTTTAACCTAAACCCCCACTCCTGAGAGGGTTGGAAAGTGGAGCTCTTGGTTATGTGATCACATCACCATGCATTTTGCAAGTGCTCCTTCCTCATAACTCACTAAACAGCACTTAAAGCTCACTGCTTTGATGCATGTAACACTACAGTGATGGCTGCCAGGCTTTAGGAAGCAGACTTGATTTAGGAAGCTTGATTTGGTTTTTGTCTGTGCACTATCATCCTTTGGCACCAGAGCTTCCTGGTGTGTGTCGCTACTATATCTCAATGCCATCATCACCTGAGGAGCAGATGGTTTTTCTTGAAAGATTCTTCTCTTTGTATTGGCTTTAAGCTTTGCCCTAAGGTGAACTAGACTGTTGCAATGTATATGAAAAATAAAGAATGTTTTAGTAGATTTTTTTGTGTGTGTTAAAACCAGAAATGAGATATTTGATAGTATGTGTATTTCTCCCCAGGAATTGCCTATATGGAAGGGATGTAGGGTCTAAATGGAGTTTGCTTTGATTAGTTTCGCAGTGTTGAAGGATACAATGGACTTGTAGCTGGAATGAGTCATGCTAAAGAAAATAATGTCTAGGGAGGGCCAGTTCTTCTAGATAAAGTAGAAGGGAAGAAAGACATGTTTAAGCTGAGCCTAACTAAGGTCTGCATCCAAACTGCCAGGAGGGTCAATACCTCCAGCTGACTTGCGCTGGCCTGACTGCTTCCTCCAAACTGCCTGTCTGCAAGCTGATGCCACTTGCAGGTTTGGGCAAGCTCTGCAAGTAAATGAATGTGGGGAAGCTGGAGCTTGTGCTTCCTTTTGGAGCAAGTTCTTCCTTCAGTCAATTAGGAGGGATGCAGCCTGCCTGCCCAGGTCCTCTCCTGTATGTACTAATCGCTGGTGCTGCTGGGAGGCACATCCATATCAGGCAGGTGGGCTCCTTGCAGGCTTTAGGGAATGGCAGCCAAGCCACAGGTGCGCTTGCTGGCAAGATGGGCACAGTGTGGGCCCAGGGGCATGAGGTGCTCTTGGACACTTGCTGAGTGGAGTAGTTTAGGTAAAACTAGAAATGAGCTGAGATCAGCCTGTTTTGATTAATGTGTAAGCCCAAAATGCTGCTCAGAGCCTGAGTGCAGCAGATGGAGAGCAGTCCGTATGGCACTGAGGTAGATATCACTTTATCAGGAGAGCAAACGTAGTTCTACATTCTGTCTCTCGCACATCTGCTGTGGTGTGACATGGGCTTGTTTTATTGCGTTTCCCTTTTCCTACCTTGTGACCATGACAGGGGTGAGGAAATGCCCTCATTTGCAGAACAGACAGGCAAAAAGGTAGGGGTGGGTGGATGCTAAGGGATAGCCTGACCTTCTCTACTTCTCCCTGATCTAGCAACCTCGTGGGATAACCCATGTTCCCATCATTCCTCTCAACTACATCGGTTGCATTAACCGCGGGGCAGGCTAGCAAAACCTCTGTCCCCTGTACAGGGGTGACATCTTCAACCGTGGTGAGCAACCATTGTTCCTGACCATGGCAAGTCATGAAAGCTAGCAGGGGCAGACTTACTAGAAAAGTACACCTGTTTAAATACAGTCAAAAGAGTCTAGTCACCTCCTTTCCCTGGCTGAGTAGAGCCTTTAGGAGGAAAGAGAGAAAAGGCCTTATCTGGGAGCCACAGAGTGCAGAGTGGAGCAGGTACAGGCACAGGGCAGGCAGCCTGAAGCAAGGGTGCAGGAGGGAGGCTCCTGTGTGGAATAGATCTGGGACAAAGCCTTGAAGGCACCGAGAGCAGCACTTTCCAGGGATGTGGAAGTGATTGTGCAAAATGTGTTCTTTCCAGACCCCCTAAAAGGTGGTGGTTTGGAAGAAAGCCTTCCCTCTGCAAGCACACGGCGGGATTGGATCTGGTTTTTTAGCTTGTTCCTCTCTCATACGGACCAGAGCCTTCATGGCTTGATGTTAACCCTCTAGACGAGCTTGCTCCCATTTTGTTTCCCCGTGGGGTCGGCCCTGTGCCGGTGTCTGGGGTCAGCCCTGTGCCGGTGTCTGGGGTCAGCCCTGTGCCGGTGTCTGGGGTCGTCTCCGTGCCGGTGTCTGGGGTCAGCCCTGTGCCGGTGTCTAGGGTCGGTCGGGGTCCTGGGTGCTGTGCGGTGTGCTGGGGTGCCCTCGTCGGTGTGCTGGGTCGGCCTCCCCGGATGTCGGTGTCCGGCCTCTGTGCGGTGTGGCTGGGGTCGCCTGTGCAGTGTGCTGTGGCTAGCTGTGCGGTTGCTGGGGTCGGCCCTGTGCCGGTGCTGGGTCGGCCTGTGGTGTCCCCGAGGGGGCGGGGGGGGGCCAGGCCCGCCCCGCAGGGGGCAGCCGCGGGCCGCGCTGCCCGGGGCGGGGCCGCAAAATCAGGACATCTCAAAAATAGGAAAATATTTTTTTACCGCCTCTTTTTTTTTTTTTTTTTTTTTTTTTTTTTTTTTTTTTTTTTTGTCGGTCTCGGGGCGCTCCCCCAAGCCCTTGTCCTGGAAATGTCCCAGTGGGCATTTCCCACTGGCAGAGAGGGCCTGGGTAATGGGCAGTGGGGAGGTGAGAGTGAAGGGGAAGGTGGGGGCACGTGGGCCAAGGACATCTGGGACAGAGGCACAGGAACACAAAAAGGAGGTTTCAGGTGGAGGGGAGAGGCAGCACAGGCGTGACTGCAGTAATGTCATGTGGCTGTCAGAGTAGTTTGGTGTTTGCTGCTTGAAGCCACCTGGGAAAACATGCTCCAGTAGAATCATAGAATGGCTTGGGTTGGAAAGGACCGTAAAGATCATCTATCTCCAACCCCCCTGCAGTGGGCAGGGACACCTTCCACTAGAGCAAGCTGCTCAAAGCCCCATCCAGCCTGGCCTTGAACACTTCCAGAAAGAGGTACAAACCCACCTGAATAGCGTCACCCAGGGCACCACTGCCAGCACCTTCTTGTTCAGATGAAAGGTGGATTTTGAGTGGGGTTTCACCCTACATCTGATTCAGTTTGGCATAATTATTTTTGTTTCTTTTGTTACAAAGGATAAACATAAGGACTTCATATTTTACACATGAAATAAAACCATAGATGTAGTGTTGGGCAGGATTGGATTTAAAAGCAGGATTAGATTTAAAAACTATGTGGGCAAATTGGGGAAATGGTCTGGAAGAAACAGGAGGCAGCTGAATAAGGAAAAAGTGGAAGGTCGCACACTTGAGCAACAATATGAACTCCCAGAGTACAGAGGAGGGAGTGATGGGTTAAGTAGCAATTCTTCAGAAAAAGGATCAAAAGCTGAATGCAAGTCAGCTATGTCATGGTGTTGAGGTGATGGAAAATAAGTTGAGGGTAGATGTGGCGTAATTGGATCCAGCCCAGTAGAGAGCAGGGAGAGCAAGCGGAAGTGGAGAAACCATTACCTACCAGGGAAGTCTGAAAGAACTGAAATTCTCTAACCCTAAGGAAGAGAGAACTGAAGTCTTTAGGCACATAAAAGGACATAATCGTTGCTCCTTGTCTGTGATGGAGGAGAGGAAAAAAAAAAAGAAAGAAAAAAGAAGGCTTAAGTCACAGCAGGAAAGGCTCAATTTAGATGTTAGGAAAAACTTTCTAATGACAGGGATAATAAAGAATAGACTGCCTGGGGAGCAGAGAGCTTTAAGATCAAGTTAAGCAACATCTGTCAGGGATGTCCGAGGTTTAGGTGATCCTACTTCGGTTAGTGGGATGGACTGGTCTGACCTTTCAAGGTCCCTTTCAGCTCTAATTTTTCAGTGGTTCTGTGGGTCGACATTAATCTTCTTGATGGTATTTAAACAGTCAGCAGCTTCTCTTAAGTAACTGCTAGCAAGTCTCTTCTCTTGCCTGCGGTTTAAAATTAACTTAATTTCCATGCATCACTTTCGCCCTCCAGCTCCCAAGTCCTGCACAGCCAAGCAGCAGCTGAATTCCTGGACTGCTTGTCAGTACCTTCCTTGTGGCTCTGTGGCTATGCACAAAAAAAAAAAAAAAAGAAAAAGAAAAAAAAGGATACAAACGCTGCATACAGGTGACTATGCCACCAGTGTGAGGGTGCCCTCCTTTTCTGCACTTATATGTAGGAGATATGGTCCCCCTTCTTGAGACAGCGGAATCTCATATGTGGTTATTTCATTTTGTGCCCTTCAGGAACCTGCCTCTTCATGTTGCCTGCAGCCTTCTGATTCTATAAGGTTTGAGTGTCCAAGCCCAGACACTGCCCAGCGTGCGTGGCACTTCTGTGTAACAATGTGTACAACAACAGGTGGTGTAATTAATACTTGTCCACAAGTGATCTCTCTTCAAATGGGGCAGACTCCAGAAAGAAGAAGGCTGAAGTTGGCCCTGGAGGCCCTTGAAGCCACTAATGAAGGTGAATTTTCATCTACCAGCAACAGAGTAAGAGGGAGAGAAAAAAACAGGCCACGATGAGCAGTGTCTGCAATCCTTGTTGAGTGCCACTGGAAAACAAGGAGAGCTGGTGAGTGTGTACTGAAGTCATGGTGTCTGAAAACTTCTTAGTTTTTTGCTTAAAACAGAAAAGACAGCATTTCCATAGCTGGGAAAAACTGAAAAAAAGCTGAAAAGAGAGGGAACCCCTGCCTGGAAGTCCTTACCTTTGGAAAATAACTCCCTGCCAGGCACTGAGCTGCACATATGGATTGTGAAGGGTGACCATGAAAACTGGGTGAGTATGGCATCAAGAGGATCACTGACCCCACATCACAGCTAGAAGATCAGCGATAGAGGAGATAGCCATAAACCAAAACAGGTTATCCAAAGTCAGGAAAACATGAGGCTTCCAAACCTTCATTGCATCCTCCTTAGTTATTTACTTAAAACAGAAAAGATTACATTTCTATAGCTGGGAAAAATCATCCCCATTGAGAGAGAGAACCACAGGTATCTTACCTGCCCACAGACAAGCGGTCACAATTTCTCTCACTAATCTTCTCCAGTGGTTTTAACCATCCAAGGTAATTGTGGGCCCGATACACAAGCCTTCACACTTGCTTTTGTTAACAGAGCAAGCAAGATCTGTGTTATCTCTGCACGACAAGTAGTAAGAACCTTATTTCATACGTGTGAGTAACGTATAAAGAAATGAAGCAGCCACCACAGGAGCAGGTTGGAACACAGGGTCTTTCACTCCCAGCCCTGAGCTCCTTCTTTCAGACCGTGCTGCCAGCTCTGAGACGTGGCTGGGCTGTTATTTATTCGTGTAATAAAACGCCACCTGAATGCAGCTGGAGTCCTACCTTTGAGCAACACGAGCACGCTAGGGACTTTATTTACAGCTATTTCACTTTGCCTCTCTTGATGCTGGGAATGAGAGTTTCAGGTGTGCTACCCTTTAAAAAAACCCACTGTGAAATATGCATATGTTCAAGTGGGTTGTGCTTTTGTGGAGCCTGTATCCCAAACTACATAGTAGCTGCTTTGTGCACAAATTGTACAAAGGCACAGTTCCACTCCAGTGAAAATGTATTTATCAGAACTAAGACAGTATGAATCTGATTCATTAAATAGGACCTCATTTTTTTAAGGGAATGTTAGGAGTAATACAAATACAGCAAGCTCGTAAGGCCCTTGAAAGGTAAGGGTGAAGCAAGCTTACTCTTTAACTACTGCAACTTGGGAAAGGTGTTTTTGGAAGTGCCATAAAAATTGTAACTTTCTTGGGATATTCTGAACACTACTGTACCCCACAGGGTTCAGGGGAATGATGAAATTACCCACCCAAATGTAAGTTTATTTGAACAATGCAATTTATATGAAGTCCAGGATTTTTCAAGATAAGAGAAAATCAGGACCTTTTTCATTTTTTGCCCAGACAGCTGGGGAATTCAGGACTGGCTACACTTGAGCACCCTGCGTTTTGGGCATTGCAAACTCAAAAGTTTCCCATCTGAGGGGTGCTGCCAGCTGCAGTGAGCTTGATCTCTGCTTAGCTTTGGAGCTGGAGCCAGACGGCCTGCTAACACAGTATGGCTGCAGGCCTTTTTGGTGTTTTCACTCTGTGGAGTTTTTATGAGACCATATCTGTCAAACGTATGTGTGAAGATAAATCAAACAAGCACAGCCATGGCTATTAAATAAATGTGAAATCTGAGTGGCTTCCACCAGCCCCTCAGTCCCTCCCCCTCGGCTGCCGTGTGTACTGAGTGTTTTATAGGCACAGGACGGTGAAGGATGGCTGGTTATGAGAAAGGGGAAGCAGTGGGGAGGCAGCTCCAAGGGAAGGGAGTGATTTCATTGCAGCGGGAAGCAGAGAGCTACAGGATGGGTTTGGGGCTCATGCTGCTGAAATGTTTAGCCTGTTTTGGATCTCGATGACTTTTGAAGAAGGAGAGACTCAACAAATTCCATCAGGGACATGGTCTGACTGCTGTGATGGCATCCAAAGTGCAATGAAGATGGGAATTCAGCAGAGGAGACAAGAAGGCACTCCATGCAGAAGTGTAATGGGGTAATCAGTCTCGGACCACATTTGGGGCTAATGCTGTGTGAGCACCACAAGGTTGCTGCAACTTGAATACCAAAGCATGAGAAGGACATCAAGCTTCTACATGCCTCACAGCCTGTCTTCTCCTGGAAAATAAAATAATCTTGACCTGATCACCACTCACATTTTCCCACTATCCCCTAAATTGTTCTTCCCCCAGGAGAAGGGTGGTCTTTCCAAGGTCAGGGTTGAGGTTACTGACAGGTCAGGGAGGGCAAGGTCAGGCTTGAAGCTGACTGTCTGTACCAAAGCTGTCCCACATAGGGAGAGGGCCTTGCAGTTTCCAAAGCCATCAATCTCCTCCCCACTTTCACCAGCTATTCACCTCTCCCAGTTTTAAGTGGAAGAAAATACAGCCAACCTCTTCAAGTCCTTGTGTCACGACTCTGGGAGCTGCATTCTTGCTCTCGAGTGCTCAGTCACCGAAACAGAATAGCTAATATATCACTCCCAGTGTCTTTATTTGGGGGTTGAAGTTGGATCAATGTATCTGAAGCCTACTGTAACCAGGAAATGATTCTTCTTATTTCTGACAATGGGGCCGCTTCTGCCACCAAGAAAGCACTTGTCACTTCTCCCTGGTTGCACTGGGGTTTGGCTGAATGTGCCTGTTTACCCTGGCACACAGGGAGAGCATCCTCGCAGAGGAGATGGGGACTCAACAGGAGTGGAGGCTAACAAATCACGTGGTGGTGAAGTGTACGGTGCTGGTGCTAAAGGCAAAGCAGGAGGGGCAGGACATGGCCCATAAGGCAGGAACATGGGACAAAGATTATTTGATGTGACTCCTAAATCTGTGATATCATTGCGCCTCCATCAATTTTTAATGCTGATTGACACTAGGAGAGGATTTGACCCATAAGATTATAGTCTGCTGCACAGAGGATGTCATGGCAGCTCTTGGTCCTTCTGTGAATATCACCAATGTTCAGCTGAATGAAAATAAATACTCAGAGATGGGTTTTGCCAGTAAAAACATACAAGGAAAGAGAAGGCTAATGTACTAACAAGTGCATTTCTGCTGAGTTGCTAATGCAATGCAAAATGATTATTAGTAATATTAGCAATGCACGCGAGACTACCATTGAACAAATGATTTGTGAACACCCAAAAGGCCAGGAAAACACTTAGAACAAACCTTTCTTTCAAAGTAAATAATTTAGATTGGATTCTGTTAGCTCATGGGGCCAGGTTGTTTTGTTGATGTGCTGGCACTGTTACTTCCAATGAAATCTAAATCAGCCAGTTTACACAAGCTGAAAATCTTTTTTTGTTGACCATGAGAGTCATTATTAATGTTAAATACGTAAGAGACTAGCTTTTCATTCACTGTTGGAGAAGGATTTTTTTAAGAGTGTTCTGTAGGTCCTCGTGTATAGCATATACATTCTGTTCCAAGGGATTCAGCTGCCACTTACCATCTGAAATGCTGAGTCTATACCATGATGTCAGTGGGAACAATTTTATTCTGATTCCAAATAACAGAAAGCACAATTCAGAGGTCTTGAAGTGTTCAATTGTCAGGGCAGAGCACAGGGCACAATTTGAATTTAGAATGGGAACACAGAGAAAAATATGTTTGTGACTCATGGCAGCGATACGCCTGCAACTTATCTGTGCATATAAACACCTGATAACCCTTACTCTGCCATCCAAGGTAAGGATCCATACGTAGGTTTAGATCATATTTTACTCCTAAAACTGTGCTTCCTCATAGAGCAATTCCAAAAATGCAGGTTTTCATGCAATGATGGTTACTTCCAGCTCTCAGGTCTTCAGTTTATCCTACCTATCTCTCCTGTGGTCACTAGCCATCCTCTGTTTATGCTGCTGCCCTGTGACCAGGGTAAGAACCTTGTCAAGAACAGCCTAGAGATGCAGGTTGGTTTTGACATCTGCTGTACTGCCTGTAGTGGGAAAACTCCTCACACTGGGATCCGTAACATTCTCCAAGGCACAGGCAGCATGGGCAGTATCTTGGAAGCCAGACCTGCTGTTGTTGTCTTTCCTTAGTCCAGAGGAGATAGGCACCATTGCTGACGGGGGAACTGTGAAGGCAAACTACTGGCTTCTCACCTCCTGCAGGCATATCCCTCCATTCCTGTCACCACCACCAGTGCTGGCTGCAGGGAGCTTCCTTCTACAGCAGCAATAGCTGTTTTCCCACCCCATCCCTTCAAAGGCACTGGGAGCAGCAAGCCCTACCTCCAGGGTTTTCAGTGCTCTCCCATCTAGCCCTGCATCCTTCACCTCCTCAGGACAAGGCAAATCTGGAGAGGCCTGTCCTGCTTCTCAAACATTCAGCAGCAGCTGAAGAAGTGCAAAAAGATCAGTGACACCTGCTGCAGCTGAGGGACTGCAAGGGGAATAAGTGGAAACAGGCCCTGTGTAGAGGGAGAAGTTTGGGGGGGCAGACTGAGGAAGGGGAAAGGAGAAGCATTCTAGTGCTTCTCCCTGCCTGTCCCACTGAATACTCCTAACAAGGCTCTCCACATACAATGGGCTCTTACCAGCTCTCCTCCACAGTCAACCTCCCTCAGAAGAGCTGCAGACTAACCCCAAATCTCTGCTCCACCTTCAGAACCCTGAGGCAGGACAGTGCTGTCATTCCTGACAGCTACCCAACCTGTTCTTAAAGCTCTGGCCTTAGGGAGGCTTCATGCCTGGACACTTTATGCATTGCCTCTATCTATTTGCCCTAATACTTTTGCAACATCAAGTTTGAACCTTTCTTACTGCAGTTTAAGGCTGTTATTATTTCTGAACATCTTGGTTTTGGGCAAGTAGAACTGACAGTGCCTTTCTCCTCTGTCACGAACTTAAAGACTTGCTGGGCTTACTACTGGTCTTCTTTTTTTTAAGGCTAAGCTTTACTAAGACTTCTCGGTTTCCTCCCAGAACATGTTCTCTAGACCTCTGATGATACTTCTTGTTTTCATCTGGATTGTATTTAAATAGCCCTCATCTTTTTTTTGCTTTTTCCAAGAGTATGGCACTGATGACAAACAGTTTGGTTTTTAATCTGCACTAAACCTCAGCTCCAGTAGTTCCATATTCATATTTGTGCAGTCAGTTATTCCTCAGTGTGGATTCTCCTCTGTAGAGATTCCTACTGTGTGCTTTCTTTTTTTCCCTCTGACTGTTTCTTTAATTTGTCAGGCTGTTGTTTGCTTTTTTAAAAAATTCTAGTCCTGTCTTCAGTGTCCTTGCAGATTCTTCAGCTTTGGGCATCCTGCAAATTTGATCAAGTCACTAACAGACTGGAACTGGAGACAGAGAGAAACCTGTACATGTCTGTCCAATCTGTACATCTCTATTCCTGTCTGTGGCGAGTGAAGTCCTGTTCACAGCCTTCTGGATACCAGTGCTGTGTCTGCTCTGCAGTAGATAGACCACACATTCCTTGCTGGTTTATGAGAATTTCATGCGAGACAGTGTCAAAGGACTTCCTCGAGTCAAGATACTGACATCTGCTTCTCTTTAATGGCCTGCGAGGTCTGTCTGCTTGTTTTAAAAGAAAATTAGATGGGTTTGTCAGGACCAGACTATGAAGCTAATACTGGTTGTTACTCATCCCATTACATTTCTTACAAATAGCTTTTTTTATTACTAATTCCAGAATTTTTCCCATAATTGAAATTAAATTAATGTCTATAATTCCCCATTCCTTCCCCCCCCAAGACTTCTTGATTTTTACTTTTGTTCCTTTTGCTATGCTTTTATATTAATCCTTAGTAATCCAGCCTAGGTTTCACTCTCTGCATAGCCTCTTTAAGCTTAAGGTCAACAGTGGCATTCTAGTCAATCTATTCTTTTCTTGTATTCCTATTCCTTTCTCTGCACTGGTGTAGAGCTTGCTTGGGCAAAATGTATCTTGCTGTCTTCCTGTCCCAGCAACTAGCTGAGTGCAAAAAAATCCCCCTTTACCACCAAAGCCTGGGCTGTGGTTGAAGTCTGCTTATTGCTTCTTGGCTCGTTGTTTTGCAGGAGACTTGTCACAATGCTGAGGCCCACACCTGGTGACCTGTAGGCCACCCTATGCTGTTAATGCTCATGTTTTCTCCCTAAGCTATTTTAGCTATGGCATTTCACCTGGCAGAAGTTCTGGGCCACCCACCTCACTGCTGGTGCCACTTTCTTTCTTTCTTTTTTTTTCGGTCTCATCAGAAATGGTTGGCATGAATGAGATGGCCACATCTTCTGCCATGCCCAGCAACTATCCATTCCAGCTACTCTGCAGGAGAGGGAAGGAATACTGAGCACCACTGGCAAGCTAAAGCCTCCCCACTCTGTTACTTTTCTTAGCCTGCGAAGTCAAGGTTAGATCTGCATTACCATACTGGCAGTGAAATCCTAGTTCAAGCCAGCTTTGGATAATGTTTGCTCAGGTGTAGTATCTTGGAAAGTGAAATCATTGCTGCTCCTTTCCTAGAAAAAATAGTCATTGTTTGCCACATTTAATTAAGTTTTCCCCTCTGTTCACACAGTCTCCCCCACCCAGATCTGAAGTTAGTTTTATAGTTTCCTCTCAGCCTTCTCCTTTGATCCTAAAGGAGCTGTCACCTCAGTACCTACAGCCCTTCCTTTCTCACCTTGGCCAGCATAAAATGTGTTTGTGTGTTAATGGCTTTCTCCTTGGGGGCAGCTGACTCTCTTTACTAGTCAGCTGGATGCTGGATGAAATCATTCTCTCTGCTTCAAGTATGTCACACATATATATTTCCCTGCCTGGGTTTTATGTTCCATCCCGACTTCATTCATAGGAAATGATTCTGTTTTAGTTCATTTTGTTTTGGAAAGTGAATCTGTTGCCAGGGGAATGTGAGAGATTTCCAGAGACTGGGTCCAACTTTAGTGCAGGAAGGTGCTACAAAGACTTTGCCACACACAGCCTGCTGCTGCTGCTCTTCATTCCTGCACTGCAAGAGGCTGTTTCCTCCTTAGAGCCTCCTCAGCACCAGCCACACTCAAGCCAACGTGTCTGAAGTTGTGTGGAGTCTCTGCTTTGGTCAGCCATGTCTGTGACCTGCTCTCTCCACCTTATCTGGCTTCTGTCAGACGACTTGCCCTATCCCTGAACTAGCACCAAAGCTTGAACCCTCAGGTCTGTGCACTGGGGAAAAACCTGCTTTGCTAAAGAAAGCTGTATTACAGCAACGAAAGGTCAGGATCAAGCCTTCAGGTTACGATGAAGAAGGCTTAAGAGAGAAAAAAGAAAAAATGCCACTTGATATAAATAAACAACACAATTACCCATGTTGCGAGACCTAAGTGCAATTATGAGTAGTGCCATTTTTAGACTGTTGGGATACAGTTCTGCAACAAAAGTTATTAATAAAATGCTGCACCATGAGTGTGGCTTCAATAGCGTGACTCAGAAACCTCAACCCAACGACAGCTTGTCTGCTGTAGAGCCTAATATGGATGCTACATTTAGCCATGCCACAGCAGGCTAGATTCAAAATTCTCAATTAGTATGATTAACCCAAAGTATAAAGCAGACTGCACATTTTCTCTGCTGTACCATCAAATCAACGCTGTTCAGCTCCGGTACTGGGATGGGATGGATCTGCAGGATCCATCACCACACCATAGATGTGGTGTATGAAGAGGGCTAACAGGGGAGAATGGTGATTTAAGGAGAGTCTGGAAGAGCAAATCTAGAAGGGAGGAGTGAGCATGTGGAGTGAAGTGCCAGAGAAGAGTTGTGTGCAGTTGCACACAGGGACCCCAATCTGCTCCCCCTCTGCTCCTCAGAGGTAGAATCTTAAGCTGCTGTAATCAGTGACAGATGCCGGCTGCTGAGCCAGAGCTCTGCTTCATCTCAAGAGAGGGAAGTGACGAAGGAGGCACCAAAGATGTGTGTTAGAGTGGTACACAAAGAACTATTACAGATTGCACTGTCTGAAATGAACAAATGTTGTTCTCTAGTGTTAGCTGTAGATTAACTTTCAAAAGTACCAACATTTGTAAAGGTTTAGAGAAAATCTCTGATTTTTGATTTTTTTTTCTTTTTGGTGTATTACTATGTTAACAGGCTTATTAAATCTTACTTCTACAGATCATTTTGAAATTCATGCTTACATTATGACCTAAAAGAATGAAGGAAAAAAGTACCTCCATCCAAAACGTGGCTGGCAGAGGACAAAAAAAATCTCTGCTTTGGAAACGAACACTCACTCATTTGGAAATGAACACCCCTCTCTCATACAAATGCACACATGCTCTTGCTAGGCACATCACTGCAGATCAGGTTAACTAAGAAGAGCTAAGGCCAAATCTGGAACAAGAGAAAACTCTGTCAGTAGAAACAGCTCAGCAGATGCACATTTATTACATTCACTGAAGCAGCAAAATAAAAAGTAAAACAAAACAAAACTATTTCTTGGTGCCTGTGTCTGATTTGCCTGCAATGACCTCTCTTTCCTTCAAGCCAAGTCCTTTCTTTCTGCAGATCTCCATGTATGGTTGGCATTCCACAAATAGGGAAGCATCAATAAATCAGTGACAGACAAGGAAGGACTTCAGCCTTCCCTACAGCTTGCAGTACTAAAAGTTCATCTCCAAGTGCTCCCTCTTCATTCCAAGCAGCAGCCAGGGTGCTTAAGGTTTGGGAATAGGAACAGCATGGGCTCAATGCTGGCCAGGCCGTGAAACTGGAGTCGGAGGGGATGGGGACGCAGATAATACTGCACTGAACTGAACACCATTAGATATTGGACTACACAGAGAGCCAAGAACTTGGGTGGTAGCTGTTATTGTGAATCATGATCAAGAAATGTTGTTATTACATAGTGCTTTATGTTGGGTTGATGCCTGATGCAAACAGTGGGGATCCAGCTTTGTACAACATAAAGAGCAAAGAAAGGCTCACAGAGCAAAGGGGCAGAAAAGCCTGCATGAAGACAGTCAATATGGCAGAGAGAATACTGTATGAAGCATCAATGGCAAGGTTCAATTGCATAGGTAGCTTCTGTGATACAGTATACCTGTCACAGAATACTTCAGATGAGACCTTGGCAGAGCTCCAGCCTTGGCCCCCACTCAGACAAAGGCTATTTTCAAAGTTAGGTCGTGTTGTCCAGGGCTCTGTCCAGTTCACTTCTGAAAATCTCCAAGGATAGGAGTTTCACAGTGTCTTTGTGAAACTTGTTCCAATGCTGAAACATCCTCCCGGACAACATTTTTTTTCCCTGTGACTCTTCCAGGTGCAGTCTGTCTTCTCTCTAACCTCCTTTAGCTAACTGAAAACTGCAAGTAGATTCCCCCTTAGCTAAGGGTTCTCCCTTTGTTCCAGGCTAAACAGGTCTGTTTCCCCCAGCTTTTCCTGATATGCCCCTCTGTAGCCCCCACATCTCTTGCTGGGCAGTAATTTTCCTCTGTCCCATCTATTTAGACAGTCAGGTCTTTGGGATTGGTAGTGTTATTTGACAAATGCATGGCAGATTGATCAAAGAGGCAAGGGGCACAGATGGAAAACTTTCTCCTCGAAGTAATCCTGTTCCTTTTCCTTGCTGGAGGTCAGAAAGGGGCTGTAAGTAAAGCTGCAGGCTCACTTGGAGACCAGGACAAGGAAGGAGTACACCAATGAGTGCTTGGTTATGGTCTAGTGGGTGTCTTCATCTTCTGAAGCAAGATTTGTTACACCTGAGCCATCACTGACAAGCATATCTCCAGTCTCCACCTAAATTGTGCTCATGAAGAAGAGTCTGTGGTATCCCTTATCAGCTCCAAAGCCTCCCTATAACTGCTCTGTTGGCCTAAATCTTTGCTGCAAACCAACCGCAGTTTTTCTCTTGGACTCTGAAGTCTTCAGGACAAGCCCTTATGCATTGAAAGGCTGTTAATGCTCTCTCTTAGTTTTTTCTTCTCCAGACTAAACAAACCCAATTCTTTCAATCTGCCCTCATAGATTATGTTTTCCAAAGCTTTTATCGTGCTTGCTCCTGCACCTCAGAGCGCTCCCCAGTTTGTTTACCCATTATGGACAGTGCTGTGCCCAGCATCCCCAGCTGAGGCGTCCTCAGGGCCAACTGCAGCACAGTCATTTTCTCCCATGCCTGTCCTATGAATCTCTCATTAAAGGGTCCCAATCAAGAGACTTGCCTCTTTTGAAACAGCATGACAGTGTTGACAAAGTTTTTGTCTGCAATCCTGGGAGCCTTTCCTGCAGCAGTGCTCTTTATCCAATTAGTCCCCATTTTGTGTTTGAGTTCCAACACCTCGCTGTGGTATTTTGCACTCACTCTTGTGTGATTTCCATCTTGCTGATTTGAGACCAGTTCTCCAATTTATTCAGATTGTTTTGAAATCTGCTGAGGCTGCCTTCCCCTCCATGCAGACCCCATGGCTGCAACTCCTCCCAGCTCAGTGGTGCACATGAATGTTATCCTGATTTCTCTGCAATATCCCTGACACTGTGGTCCCTATTATCTCCAGTTCTGTGGTCAGGCAAGCTGCTGAACTGCCTGGGGCAGAAAGCTGTTTACAAAAAACACAGTTGTTAACCTTTTGGGACAGTGTTACAGTGAGCTGCACACCTGCTTGTAGGATGATTCCACCCACCACAGGTTTCTGGTGGTCTATGAGGCAGTATTCCAGGACACCAGAGGGGTTATTGCTGGGCCGTGGTCACTCTTGATGGTCTTCTGGTAGCAGCACTGGTAAGTGCAAAGGTTTGGGGAAAAAAAGCTTCCTTGTGGTCAACAGCTGTGAAGAACTGAGCTGTGAAAGTTATCCAAAGGGAAGTTTTAGGCAGAAGGATGCATGGAAGGGTTACTTCCCTTTCTTTAGTTTCATAAATACCCAAAATACCCTGGCCAGTTGGGGAGAGGGAATGCATCCTCAGGACTTGCGGGCTTACACCAGCCCTCCTTCGGCCCCATGAGCTCTTGGATGACTACAGGGCCCCACGAAGCACCAGCTCATGCCTGGAATGAGGGGCCTCCCCACAGACTGAGCCTGGAGCAGGACCCCTTCCCCATGCTCCCTTCGGTGCCTGGCTGTCTCCAGGCCCTGGCTGCCAGGCTGGGATGTGGGTTAGCAGATTTTTTCCACGCTGTTTCTCCGGGATCCCTGACAGAGCCCATCAGAGCTGCCTTTTATCAGCACTGCACGCCTTAGTGAGCCTGTCATGACTCACACACAATGTGCTCTGTGCCAGATTAATCCGGCTGGCTTTCATGCTCAGGATGTGGGCGATGGGCAAGGTGGGGGGGGCATGGGGACAGATGCAGAGCCAGTGGGGGCCCAGGAGATGGGCAGACATGAGGACTGGGAGTACTGAGGAGAAGGACTTCATTTCAGGATGGTCTGAAAGGACAAAGAGAGAACAAGCCCAGGGGCGCAAAAAAGAAAGGAAAGCAACAGGTGTGCATGCTGCCTTCCAGCTGCAGGTATTAGTTGCCCTGACTTTTTAACAGGCTTCATGCTGGAAGTTGTGCAGAGGTGTTCATCCCCATCAGTGAGTTTGTTTCCACTGTTGCACCCCTAGCTTCAATCCCTTAGCTCTAATTCCCCCTTCCCAGCAGTGTCAATGTTTGGGTCTGATGGAGCCAAGGGTGGGAGGTAGCCCTTGCCACGTGATTGTCTCCTGCCACCTCTTGAGTATCTCCAGCTCCTGGCACACCAATCATCCACTCAGCCAGCAGTAATTTATCTCCAGCTTTTGGGGTCACACAGTACTAAGTGTGGTTTGCAAGATTTCATGGAGCTCTTCTGCTCCAGAAACTCAACTTGTTATCAGTCCAGTTGGGATCATGCCAGTATGTTGCTGTGGGTACATGAGAGTATAGTTAGGTGTTCACCTCTGTTACATAGCTCTATCCAACCCTAAGAGAGAGGGAAAGACAGATATTTGCAAATTCAGGTGCAAAAACATTCTTTGATGTTGCTAATACTTTTGATTTAGGTTTGACATTTCTTTGATACATAAACACATCAGTTGAAACAGATCACTTGGGGGGCTTACTGAGACAGATATGTCTGAAGCCTTGGTCCATGAACTGAGGGAAGACAGTGTTTATAGCTCACCTTTCATCTTTTATCTTTTCTGGACTGCAATCCCAAAGTAATTAAAATTTCTCAAAAATGTATTGGTTATGAAATGGATGTCTTCAGAAAGGGCTGCCATGAAAGTCATCCCTGAAATATGAGGCAAGCTTGAGGAAAGCTGCCCGCTTTCATTCCAAAGTTAACTGCATGCCACTCAAATATGGAATCTCCTTCTGCTCATTTGTGGAAAGTATTTGCCCCTGAAATAAAGACCTGTGAAGCTGAGCTATGAGAAAGAGTTTCGTATACTATAGGTAGAAAATATCTAGTAAATTATGTTCCCTCCATAGTTAATTTCTGTGAGTACAATTTTCTGTGAGTCTGTTTAGCATGTCTCCTAAATCATGTCCAAACTGTGGTGATTCAAGAGGAGTGTAGAGAAGTCATATTTTTGTCTTCCAGACTTTCTTTGGAGCAAGTATCCCCATGACATGAGCTGCAACCTGAATAGTGCCACAACAGCTCAGAGGCACAGAGGAGGAAGCTTGACCTGCCTTCTTGGTGCTGATGCACCTTGTAGGACAGCATTATGGACACTGCTGCTGCCTTTACTGCTGGCACCTACCTAGTGGGAATGCCGAAAAGAGCCGGGCAATTACACCCTGCAGAGCTAAACAGGGTGTTCAGGCTATTTTGGAAGTCTTCCTACAGGGCATCACATTGGGGTTTGGAGCTATTGGTCCAGCACCTGGTTAAATAGCCTGGTTACTTTTTATTTAAAGAGCTATAAATTTGCTCAGAGGGCCCTGACCTGCACTGACAACTTGGTTAATGGTTTCGAGGTATGCAGAATGGAAATCAAACATTACCAGGTCTTTCTGAAAAAGGACATATGTTTCACATTGTATGCAATATAAAGAAAAAACAGGAAAATGCAGGAAAGTTTATTATATTTCTTGCCAGTTAAAGGTATTCAGTTGTGTAATACATCACCATATAGCTCTTTCTCATTGGTTGATTGTTCCATCTTCAGTCACCAAGTAATGAGGATTTTCATTCATCTTCATTAAATGCAGAATGGAGAACCTGAAGTGGTTCATTGTTCAAAAGCTGCTCTTCTATTCTACTTTGGCAGCTTTTTCCTTTTGCTTTCCTCAGGTGTAAGGCCTTGATTTAGCAAGGTGTTTAAACATCTCTTTAAGTTTAAACATATAATTTAGTTTATTCCTACCCGGCAGCGCCTCTAAGCATGTTCTTAACCATGCACTCCAGTTGCAGTGAAGTAAAGCAAGCAATTAAGCAGGTGCTTTGCTGAAGCAGATCCTAAATGACTACTTAAGTCCTTTGTAAAAAGGAGTATAAATCCTCCTCCTGACAGGGGTGGGAGTGGGGATGGATACGTTTTATTATCATCCTCCTCTTTAAAGCTTGACTTCGTCTTGCAGACTGCCCGGGTCCTTCCTTGGGCTGGTAACCAGCTGGTAAGTGGCTGTTACCTCTGTGAGAGCTGTGACCATGTACGAAAAATTCGGATTTACAGCAACAATGACACGATCATCATCCCTTTTATGGAAATGAAAGCTGGTGGCAGGGATGTTGGGAGCTGGCTTGTGTTAACCCAGGCAGGGGGAAGACAGCAGGGCTGCCCCAGTTTACACCTGCTGAGGATGGGGGCAGCGAGGGAGGGAAAGGTTTACCCTGGTTTTGTTTCACACCACACCACCGTCTTCCCACGGGGGCCGCGAGGCCCTTCTGCGGTCACCGTGCTGCTTGGAAAATGAACACTGTCTCTGTTTAATTTTAATGCAGCCCATTAACTAAGCTGCCTCACTGCACTTTGTCCATCTGGGTCGTCCCATGCACGCCAGAGTTTCCCTTTCATATTATTCCCCATCGATTCAGGAGGCCCTTTTGACTCACCCCCCTTCCCTCCTCCTCTCCCCAGCCCATCAACATTGTGTTGCTCAGTCCTGGAGCACAAGCCGCAGCCATTCCTCGCGTTCCACTGCCAACACAGAGAGGCAGCAACCTGTGCAGAGATAAGCTGCACAAGTGTTTGCCCCACCACCACCAAAAGAAATAGCCTTTGCTGCCATAAGAAGGGTAAAAAGCACGATGGAGGGAGGGAGCACAGCTGTAACAGTGCACACTTGTTAACCAGGAGAAAAAAGGGGTAGGGAGGAGGAGGAGAAGGAGGAGGAGGAGGAGAAGGAGGATGGATGTAGCAACAGCAAGGGCTTGGTCGGGAAGGGGGCTGGGGGCAAGGGAGGCAGCCAGACAAGTAGAGTCTCTCTGCTGAGGCCATCAATTATAGGGCCTGGGGCCTGTTTGTTGCCGTTGTTGGCAGCACGGAGAGTTGGGGTTTGCTTTTTTTCTTTCTTCTTCTTTTCTTCCTTTTTTTTTTTTTTTTTTTGTGAGGTCTGGGCTGCAGCTCAGCCAAGGAAGGCTGGGGGCGGGGAAGGAGGGGTGAATACGGGATTTTGCCCAATCCACTGACTCTCAATGGACGCTCCAGGCAACACTCAAGGCGCTGTGAGGCAGCACTGTCCCGAAGAAAGGAACCTTCGTGGGCTGTGGTGGGAAAGCAAGCAACAGGAGGCATCCCTCCCCACCAGGTGAGCGGGAGTCCAGCTGGTCTCCCCCCACCTCAGTCCCATTGCCCAGTTAAGTACTGGGGATGCTGTGGAGATTTTGGCCCCTGAGCTCAGGCCAGTCAGTTGTGCAGCACTTTAAGACTGAAATGGGTAAATAGAGTGTACAGAGCAGACCTTTGGCTGGGGAAGTGATGGTCTACGCCAGCTGGGGCTGTACATGTACTGGGGCTACACGTACACATATGTGTGTGCATATATATATATATATATATACACACACACACATCCCTGCATGGAATGTGGGCTGTATGGCACTGGCGGCAACTGTGACTTTCCAGCCTGGGCCCTCATGGTTCCTTCCCTGCGCCTGCCATCCCTGGCTAGGTGATATCATCTCTTCCAGGGAAACATCTGGTCCTGATTTCAGGCCTGCCGGCGACTGAGCCACCGCTGGCTTTCTAGGCAATGTGCCCTACAGATTAATTACTTTCACAGTTGAAAACGTGCACCTTGATTTTCAGTCTGAATTTGTCTGGCCTCAACTGCTGGCAGCTGGTTCTCATAAATGCCCTTTTCTGCCCGATTAAAGAGCCCTTTGATATCAGGAATCTCTCTCTTTCTTGAAATGCCTGTAGATCAAATCACTCCTTGGAAGAACCAGAGTGATCATGCCTTTTTAAACTGCACACCATAGGGTGGGTTGTCCGACTTCAAACCTTTCCAGATTAAGCCATGTGGCATTAAATATCCTTTGGCATCCACACCTGTTCCTGCATCCTTCACCGGCACCGGGAAGGGCTGCCTGCCAGCCCAGGATGCTTGATGCCTTCAAGATGGCAGACACAGCCACGTGTGGAGCGGCGGAGAGCAGAGACTTCGGGAGAGACCTGACAGATGCATTTGGCCATGGAGGGGCTGCTCCTCTAGTGCAAAAACACTGATGAAAATAAATTTGCTGCTTTTTCTGCTGCTGAGGAAGTCATGGCATGCTGAATGGGTCAGAGCAATTGAGGCTCATCACTAGTGCGAGGGTGGGAGGGAGACAGCAAACTGGCCAGCACATTGTGTACCAGAAGCCTTGGAGAAACAGATTCATCTCTTGGATCAAAGGATGTTTAGCCACAATAGTTTATATATGGGGAAAAAAATTGTTGGCTTGCAACATTTATTTTTCAGATTTTAAATTTTTGTGGTAGTATGGCATAAAAGGGGAAAAGGTTTTTAGTGAAGCCTCAAGCTCACAAAGTGCAAAAAATAGCTTCCTGCCCAGCTTTGCAATAAAAAGATGTTTGTATTAGAGAGAGGACCCTGCAGAAATTCATCTTGTATGAAATGGAAAGGAGAGCCATGTTGTATCTCTATGCTATTACATTTTATAGCTTTTGTTTGTTTGTTTGTAAGCTCTGCAGCCCAGTATCACTGCTGTGTTCATCAAGCCCAAAGCTCATGCAGAATGGCATTTCCATGCAGCTCTGCTTGCTTGCTGGAGTGGCATAGTCTGTAACATGCATAGCCTAAGATGCTGAGGCATTGCTACTCTATCATACCTAAAACTCTCTGGGATTATAACCAGGTGAGACTACAGCCAGTTAGGTACAACCAGCCCTGGCTAAAACAGCTGGGGAACACAAAACACTGTCCTTGGCTAAGTAACTTGCAAAAGGTCACCCAGAGCATCTGGGGCAGGGCAGGACCTGTACCCTGATTCTTTTAACTCTGCCTGCTAATCACAGAACCATCTCCCAGGTGGGGCCACTCCTCAAGGGCCCACCTTGAGGCAAAGGATCAGGCAAAGCTGTCTGTGCAGCCTTTCCCACTAAACTGCATCTCTAAAAAAATTATTGATCTCTCACAATTGTGCATTTTAATCATAGCTACAAGTCTTAAGGTGAGGGCAAAGCAGGCCCCTGCTCCCCACCTGCTGAGTCTGAGAAGTAAATCCACAGGGGATCTCAGGAGGGAACACCACAAAAAACTAGTCCAATGCAGACCACAAAACTTTTAATCAAAACCTGGATTAAAATTCACCTTTCAGAAAGATTTAATTTCTTTATGGACTCAGTGCAGGCTCCAATTCTGCAAACTAAAGCAAATGGTAAAAGTCTCTTTCACCTGGCCAACTAGGACCAGTGAAGTACTCCATCCCACTGGGGTGCTGACTGGTAGGATATTTCCCTTAGGCCTGTATCTCCATCAGGAAAACTAGGGAGAGTGCTTGGCTGTTCAGACATCAAACCTCTTTCTTCCTGTGTGTTGCTCAGCGCTAATGGGAATGGAAAGGAGAAGAAAGATCTTTATTGCCTCAAATCCTCCTACCCCTTGTCCCAGTCCCAAGGGTCCTGTGTGATATGAGACGTGTTTGCCTTTCATCCCTGCCTGAGAAACTCATGTTTCAGCATTAGCATGCAAGACGGAAGAAAGCCAGCATTTCTTTGGGGCTACTCCGGGAGGATTTCATCCCAGAGTTCACTTCTACTTTTTCCTTACTTCACTTTTTCCCCAATGTTGACTGCAGCAGGAACCCCCCCCAGTTTTATCGAATCATAGAATCGGCTGGGTTGGAAGGGACATCTGAAATCATCAAGTCCAACCCTTGATCCAACAGCGCCATGGTTACTAGACCATAGCACTAAGTGCCACATCCAGTCTCATCTTAAAAACCTCCAGGGATGGAGAATCCATGACTTCCCTGGGCAGCCCATTCCCATGTCTGATTACCCCCTCTATAAAGAATTTCTTCCTAATATCTAACCTAAACCTCCCCAGGCAGAGTTTAAGACCATGCCCTCTTGTCTTACTGAGAGCTGCCTGGGAGAAGAGACCAACCCCTACCTGGCTACAACCTCCTTTCAGGTAGTTGTAGAGAGTGAGGAGGTCTCCCCTGAGCCTCCTCTTCTCCAGGCTGTTTATTACCTGCTCACCCATCAAGGTGGTGAACTGGATCTCTTGACTCTGTCAGTGATGCACTTAGACATGATGATAAGCACCTCTCACCAGAGGCTGTTTTCGGCAGCTCAGGTACGAGATGCTCTATAGGGTGGATGGCAAAGGAGGCATGTCTCATCTGGTTAAGAGGTGTTACTTAAAGTAGCTATTTTGACTTTTTCATGCCCTGACATTCTTTTGTCAGTGTGATGAGAGCACATGTGACCCAAGTGGCCTCCCATGAAGCACTCTGTGAGATCCACTCTTCACCATCTCCCCTTCATCATCGTCTCCCACCCACCTCAGTGCTGCTAATGCATTTCCATTATTTATGAGACATGCCTTGGGGTTTCCAGTTCAGCCTTTCAAATTCACTCTCCTACTGCATGTTGAAGTCCATGGTCCAGAAGTCAATATGGTTCAACACTCAGCTACCAAACACAGATCTCTTGAACTTTTCCTTTCTAGCAAGGTTTGTTTTAAAGGAGCAATATGTGATCATTGCACATGGTTATATGTACAAATAAAAAGTCTCAAGTTCTGGATTAACAGCAGTGGAAACCAGTGCCTTCTCAGGTTGGTTGTAAAAATATATAACATACCATCAGCAGTAACATGGACCAGAATCCTGTCAGAAGAGGGAAAAGAGAATTAATCTTTTCAGATGCAACACTCTCTTACTTTGAGTTTACCAATGCAGCAGCCAGATGGTGCCTATCATGACAACAGGTTTCTTTTGCCTTGCACAAGGAAAAAATATGAGACACAATCAGTGCATTTCCCATGTGCCCTCATCTGACAAATCCTTACCATCACCAATCCTCTGCTCAGGGGTACACAGCATTTTGTTACCGAGTTCTCATTATATGAATAACACTTTAAGCTGCAGGAAAAGTAGGTTTGAACTCACTGTGGTGAGTTCACTCATTGCAGTACTGCTCTGTAGGGAAATGGGCCTTTTTACAAGGCCTGCATTTGCTCTCTGACAGAGGAGGCCCAGAGGAATGCTTCCTCACCAGACATCAGCCAGACCTTAGCTGTATGACCTTATGGCTCGCAGACAGCAGTTTTACTAGCACATCCAAAATAAACCTATCCTTTGTCCTCATGCAGAAACTGTACGGAGGCTGTTTCATTTAGAAGCTGTTCCTTGGACGGCTTATTCCTCCAGTGGCCTGAGAAGGCTGTCAGCTTCTCCTGTGAACTATTTACCACATCTGCCCTTTGTAACACCAAGTTTTTTTGCTGCCTTGTTCCCTCTCCACCACCCACAGCATGAAAATAACAGTGCACACCCAATTTAAGCCACGCACAACTCCCCCAACATCTTCCACCAGCCTTCATGGATGTCCATGGATTTTTCCACTCTGAGTGCAGGTTTCTCATTCCCACTGTAATTGCCCAGAGCTTGTTGTCTAAATCTGATTTTGAATTAGGCAAGGGTCCATGATTCCATGTCAATGCCAAACTGTGGGTGGGAGCAGAGGGAAGGATTTTTTTCCTAGGGATTTGAAATCTCTTCTTATGGTGTTTCTGAAAGATTTCATCTCTCCAGGAAGCAGAAGTCTCTCGAGATGAGCTGTTTGTGCAAAACTCTGCCGTGTGGGCTTGAGCTGGAGGCTTCAGATGCAGCCAAACCAAAAGACTGCTTTTTTTCTGGGTTGGGTCCAGTCAGGATCCAAACTTCAGGGGAGGATTTTGGTCCAAGAAATTGAATCTGAGCTGCTCTTATCTTCAAGTGTTTCAGATGAAAGGATTGTTTGAGTCCAAGAAGGCGTGAGAAATGCAGTCACCCTGACTTAGTTGTGCCTCCAGGCAGAAGACGTGGCAGGACAGTAAGAGAAGCTGCTTATGGCTTATGGTGGGCGCTTGATGAAGTGACTTGACAAGAGACACACAAACAGCCTATAGCAGAGACAAGGAAAAAATTATCTAAGTACTGTTTTGTTATCCCTCTTTGATCCACAGAGACTACTTTGGCTGGGCCAAATCCACAGCTGGCGTAAGAGCCTTCATATTATCCAAATGTCTAGGAAAGATACAAACATAGAAATCAAGTTAGGATTGAGTGAGCCCCATTTCCAACTGGAATTTACGACAGGAGCCGAAGCTGGGGTTCGCATGAAACACATCCCGTTTCACATCCCTAAAGCCAAAGCCTGGGTTGGATTTTCTTCTATACCAAATATCAAGGCTGAAAGCGTGGGAATGCCTTCTCTTGAAATATATCTTATTTCCACGGTCTGGCTAAAGAGGTCCCTCACTCCCAAACCATTACGGCCTTTGTTTCTTTCCTAAATCTCATAGCACCGACGTTTGCCGTGAAATCACTGGGTCAGCATCCCCCTCCTGGCTTTACTCCCCCATTCACTGTGAGCTTGCTGCGTTACACTCCAGGTTACACACAGAGAGATGAGCTGAGAATGCCCGGCAACGGCAGATAAAATGCCGCCATGTGAAACCCACACTTGTTGCAGAGTCGTGTTTTAACCTTGTCCCACCCCTCCCCTTCCAAGAAGCCAGCCTGGGTGGGAAAGTCGGGGAGAAATAAGATGTTACGTTCATCCCGGGGAGCTGAGAGACGGGGGGATTTGTAACTGGAGACCGGGATGAAGGCGGGGGAGAAAGAAACATGCAGAGATATTGATGACCCCCTATCTCGGCAGGTCGGCGGTGCCCGGTGCCCCTCTCCCAGCACGTTTCGCATCTCCCGGCGCCGTGCATCCCCGTACGTGCATGTCCCTGCCTGTGCGCGGGCGGTGGGACTGGGGGGGCGGCTTAAAAAGCCTCGCTGAGAAAGGTATTTCTTGTGGGGAGAAAGACGCGGGGGGGTGTGGGGTGTGGAAGGAATAGAGGGCAGGCCCCCTCGCTCCCCACTGAGTCCATTTCTCCTGCTTTGCCGGAGCTGTCAGCCTTGAATCCCGGTGGCGTCCCGTAACTAATTGACAGCAATGGGGGCCTTTGGGAGCCGAAGAATACGCATCCTTGCTGGGCGAGCGCTGGAGCAGGGGCTGCGCGGGCAGCTGTGGGGGGATATAAAGGGCGGCTTTTAAAGCCTTTGTGCCTGTCCGCAAGTGCGTGCGTGCGTGTGTGTGGCGGTTTTGTGGCGGAGGTGAGGGGATGCTGAGCAGGGCGGCGGGGGGAGAGGCGGAGGGAGAAGCCGCCGTGGAGAAGTAAATTTCTCCCAGAGAAAGGGGGAGGCAGGGGGGAAGAAAAAGCCCCAAACGGCGCGGGGAGCGAGGTCTCTGCGCTCTCAGAGGCCGTCAGCGCTGCGAGGAGGCAGCAGGCTGGGATTTCGGTGTAAACCCAGGGCCATCGAGAAACTAGATCTCTGTTTTTCATCCTGTCCTGGCCCAGACTGTAAAATATGACCTGCCGGCACGGCCGCCAAGCTGCAGCTTCGAGAAACAAAACCCCCACTGTGTTGCTTTTTTTTTCTGGGCTTGGGAAACGGGCAAAGAAATCTGCCTTCCCAGGTGTAACCTGGCTTTGTCCCTGTGGTCATCTTACTCCTTCCTGAGGATGCTTAGATACCCACCAGAGGAAGGCCTGGATTTTTGTCATTGTCCTGAAGCCAGTTGCACAAACATGTACCCACGTCGCAGACAAAATACTGTCCGGGAGACATTTTTATGCTTCTGGCTTGACTCATGCAAAAATGCCCCATTGTCTGTGACATTTTCAGAGACAATCTGTGATAAAAGCATTCACACATTTACAGCTGGAAAGAAATAAATAAACTGCTTGCATTTCTCTGGGGTCTGTCACTGTGGAATTTAATAACAGAAGCAACCAAACAGGGACAAGTGTAGAAGAAACAGCTCCCAAGGCAGCAGGGCAAGGGTAAGACTACCAAACAAGCCCAGCACAATTGTAGTGGCAACATGGGACACTTATATTTTAGACCTAATCTGCATCCAGCTCTTGAGGGAGAAAATGAGCGTTTGAAAGATGGGGCATCAGTTCATAGTTTTGAAGGCCAAAAGGTATCATTAGACCAGCTAGTCTGATCTTTCGTGTTATAAAGACCCTCGGATGACAACCAATTACCTGTATATTGAGCTAAATTACTTGTATCTGACCAGTTGTTTTTTTTTTGTCACAATCTTTAATCTCTATTTCAAGTAGACCCTGGGCATTTGGCAAAATGCATTTTTCATTCTGCATTTTCCTCACTTAAGTAGATGTTGTACTTTTGCTACATCCTATGTGTGGAGATAAAGCATAGAAGTCCAGATCCTCACAGGTTTGCTCGCTGAACAAGGCTTATTGTCCTTCTAGGCTAAAAGAGAGGTGCCAAGCTATCTCCCAGGTCAAGTCCAGAGGTCCTTGGAAGTAATCCCATCCACCATGTTCTTCAAGCTGTGGGCGAAGCAGTGAGTCCTCACCCTTTCTGTTGCTTGGAAACTATACATTACAGCAAAAGGGGAGCTGGTTTTCCAGTGATGATAAACAGGTTTTGCTTGGCAATAGCTCACTGTGGCAATCCAGGTGTTGTGCAGTGAGCATCTGGTAAGGTTTTTCCATTAAGCCAGAGTGGGCATGTTAAATTTAGGGAGCAGGGCAAGCCCTGGGCAGGCAGGGGACTTGGCTCAGAGCACCCAGCCCCTCTGATGCCCATCCAGTAGCTGATTTGTGCCTCTGCTGGTGTGAGTTAATGGTATTAAAAGGTGGCTGATCAATTTGTGCTGCTAAAAGAGGAGAATGCCTTATCTAACTGGTAGAGAAAGGCATGAAAAAGTATACTCATTTATCAATATTTTTGAAACTTTTTTGTTTTTCTGGTTTGATTTTAGTCACATGGATGATGGCATTGCTTTCTCCATGTCCAAAACACGATGCTTGGTCCACCTAGCAGCCACTGGCTTCAGCCTGAGTTCCCAATGAACTCAGTAAAAAGATTGACTCAGCTTAAAAGGGAACATGACCCTAGTCTGTACCTTGAACAATAGTTCAGAAATGCCTGCCTGGCTGCAAGCTTCAGTGACCTGTTGCCACTTGCGATAGTTGCACTGTGAGCTCTGGGCAGCACCGACCATCTTTAAGCTCGGTGTTTGCAGAGCACCCAGTGGGGAATCAATATCAATTTTCTGATGGGTGCTTTTACACATTGTTGCAGCAGATATGTGATAGCAGAGCCTGTCTGTGCAGGTGTGAGCAGGGATGGCACCACTTTCCCCCTGTGATCTCTGGAATCTCAGGTGGCCGTTTTGTCTGCAGACGGGTCGCTGGCTTGTGTGGGAAGAAAGACAGGCTGTGGCTGCTGGTGGAGGCGTCAGTTCAAGCCTCCTGTTTGCTCTCTCTCAGCTGACAGTAAAAATAATTCAGTTTCAGATAATACAGCGTTGTTCTTTCCATGTGGAAAAATCGGAAAGGCATGCAAAACTCTCCCTCTTTTTTTCCTGCTAATTGCCTTGATTTCTGCATCCACACTCCCAGCTGCCGCTCCTCTTCAGCTTGCCCTTTTTGACTCCTCGATTAACTTCTTTGTCCACCCATTTACCACTCAGGACATGGCGACCTTTGGATGTAAATCTGTGCTGACGTCCCTCCCACTTGCGTGCTTTTGTTGGGGGCTGACATCTGCGAGACTCCTTTCGGCAGAGGTGGGAGGGAGCTGGGTGGATGCGGGTTCTGGGCAGTGCCATCTTCTGCCAGGGCTGCTGCCCACCTCCACGTTGTGTCATTGGCTCCCTATCCCAAAGCTCAGTGCCTTAGCCTAGAATGAAAAAATCATGGATTTTGGTCTGCAGCTACCAGGTGAGACACCTACCCTCTGATATCTGCTGGATCAGGAGTTCCTGAGCTGATGGTGGGATTGCTGGATATCACCTCCTCAAGACACAGACAATCTTTACTATTAGTTTAATTTGGACAGGCATTCTTGACGAGAAAGCAGAAACTTGCATATGGTCCCAGCCCACATGTAGTGCCCTTTGCTGAGTGCTGGAGCTGCTGCTGTTTGAAATGGGAGGCTTGTTTGGAGGACACCTCCAGAGCCAGCACAGTGCATTTGCTCCTAATGTTGCCTCAAGGTGCAAGAGGTACTCACAGCACACCAAGTCTCTAACAAGCTTTGCAGCTGTGAGGGGGCCAGAGACCATTGCAGAGCCCAACTGTGCACCTCAGAGCTGACACGTGGGGTGGTCACAGCATCATTTTGCAGAAGCAGGGCCCTGTAGACTTCTGAAGCAGATACACAGCTCTTTCCCAAAATGATGTCCCAGGCTACAGCATGAAGGCATTATTTGCTCTGAAGCAGGTTTTATTCTGCACAGAGTTTGACTCCTGGAACATGGAGCTATGCCTCCAGGGTCCACTGTGATTTCTGTGATTTTTGGTAGTATCTCCTGAATCCTGCTCCGAAGCTTTCTGCCTACCTGTGGGCTCTGCCCAGAGCCTCTACCAGCGATGGGAAACGCCAGTTAAGGTTCAGCTTTCCAGCATCGTGCAGGGCTTTTGGCTTTAATTACACAGATGGATCTCCCTTCCCCCAACCTTCCCCTTATCCCCAGCACAATGAGTTCAGACACCTGCAAAACTGAACTTTTAGTGAAGTCGCCCCAGTGCAGGACAAAGGCATTAGGTGGTGGGGGAGGACGTGAGGGGCAGTCAAGCAGCTGCAGCAAAGGAGGCACAGCTGGATCCCTGCACACTGCTGTCTCCCTGCCTGCCCCTTCCTCGTCCTTTTAGAGCCTGTTAGCAGCAAGCAAAGTAGTTTCTGCTTGAATGCCACGGTATCACCAGTGCTGCCAGGCTAAAGTCCCTGGACAAGCTCCTTGCTGAAAGCATCTCCGAACAGTCAGGGGAAGTGGTCTTGTTTGATGTTTATTCACTGAGCCCTTTTCCTCTCCAAATAGAGAGAGACAACTTTTTGTGGAGGTTGAAATAAATGAGGTCTCCCCATCGGACCTGTAGACACTAGGAATGGGCAAGCTACAAATCCCTGCCTTGCCTCACTTAGATCAATCTTTGTTCCTTCATTGGAGGTAGCATGCAGATGGCATTGCCAACCTGTGTCCAGATGCTTGAAAGACTTGGTCTAAATACCTTCCTAAGCAAAAAGGAACCATGAACATGGCAACTGCACAAAGTGATATGAAGTTGGGCTTACATGCTCAAGAGGTTTGGGAGCTTTACAGAGCACTCTGGGCAAATGGGGTTTAGTGAAATCATATGTGAGTTGAGCTACATCTGGTTTTTGTTTGCCTCTTCCCACTCAATAGAAAGGAAATAAGAGGACATACCCATTTCTTAAAAATAAAATAAAATAAAAAAATTAAGGATTTAGAAAGAAGCAGAGAAAAAAAAGAGCAGGACCAATAGGTGACCTATGTTTCCACCACTGGTCTACTCCTCTGGGTTCCCATATGTATGGGAAGAAAAACAATGAGTAGATAAGGAAAACAGAATCACAGATAGGGATGAGTAGGAGGATAATGAGGGAAAAAAAGATTAAAAGGGTCATCAGTTCTCATGCCTCAGGATTCATCTCAATATATTAAGTGCCATGAGGAAATCTGGGGAATTGCATCATTCAGCTGCTTCCAGCAAGATTTTTTGCACTTCCTATTGACATTGGGCAAGTGGATCTGGCCCAACAGCACCTGCTTTCACGCAGCACTTCTCTCTAGGACATTGTATGAGCATTGTATGAGCATGAGAAAGCATCTCTTACTAGGGATGAGTGGTTGGAAGGGCCAAGGGAAGTCCCTATGCCGTAAGGGTCTACAATGCAGCAGTTACAAGGCAGCGAGTTATGCCTGAGCTTCGGACAGTGTTGATTTGAGGACTTCCAGTTCAGGTTCCGTCTCCTTTAAGAGGGGTCTGTTCTGCCCTGGAAGGGTGTCAGGCTTGAAGTCCTCTTGCCATCACACTGTGGGAATGTTGCTGAGGGGGTGCTGTGCCTCTCATCATCTCTCCCGAGGTACAACCCACTGTGTTGCTGCCTGGGCTGAGAGGTGGTGGTGAGGGGTAGGGATGGAGGGGAGGGGGGTGGGGGGAAGAAGTTGGTGAAGAGGGTAAAGGAAGCAACTTTTTAAATAAAAAAAAAATAAGTGATGAATAGATCGGCTAATCCCGGGAAACCTTGAGAATATAGAGCAGCGTCTGTGGAGCCTCCCTTTTTTCTTTTCTTTTTTTTTTAATTTTCCTTTCTTTAATTTCGCTGCAGCACGTATAATCAATTATGGCTTGAATCGGGGATAAGGGGAGGGAAAGTACTTCAATTCATAAATCAATTTTATACGGTCATCAGTCAGGTTGTGAATGCAAATACCTCTGTCGGTTTAGGTTATTCAGAATTAAT
The DNA here is from genome assembly GCF_001715985.3 of Manacus vitellinus. Lineage (NCBI taxonomy): Eukaryota > Metazoa > Chordata > Aves > Passeriformes > Pipridae > Manacus > Manacus vitellinus. Next base: position 4,135,628 of record NW_021940122.1, read on the forward strand.
TGACTCCCACCGGGCTGGGCTGCAGATGGAGAGAAGCTTTCTCACAAAGTCTGCTCAGGCTCAGCATGGGGGCAGGCAGGCGGGCCGGCTTCCTCCTCCTCCTCTTCCTCTGCTTTCCTCTCCTGGAGCATTATACTATTGGCGTTGAGGAGAGTTTTGTGTGTGCGTGTGTGTGTCCCCGTCTGTGAGAGGGAGAGATGCTTGAAGAAAGAAAGGGATATGCAAAGATTAAAGTCACAAGCCCCCTCTTCAGCCCTGGCCTGCGCAGACACTTTTATGTGATTAGGAATGCTTTGCTTTCAAGGGTTTGCTTTTAAGCCTTGAGCTTCTCTTGAACTTCTCCAATAAGAAAACAAACAGCAGTGTCAAAGCCTCCCCCTGTGCCTGGAATTCGAGCTCAAGTCGTGTCATTAAAAAGCCACTTCGCTACTGGGACTTTGGCATCTGAGTCACTGTTTCAAAGCCAGTCTGGGGCAGGAGAGATCGAAAGTCATTAAACATCTAGTGGTTGTTTTGGTGGCCTATTGAAAAATGAGGTTTGGAGGGTTTCAGGGCCACCGGGAGGACGCAGAACAAATGCTGCCACCTGAATCCCCCCCCTTCCTCCTCCTGCATCTTCTCCCCGAGGCCTGCATGGCCAAAGTATCTGGCAAGGCAGGGCTGTATGGAGAAAACCCAAAGGATGGATTTGCTGGAGGGTGAAGAAGGGTGTAACCTGCAGCCCCTCTTTTCCTCTGCCATTAGCACTACCCAGTTCACCACACGTCTGGGGCTAAACAGCAGGACAGAGATGGCACTGGTTCACAGAGGGAGCTCTCTCAATTTCCCACCACACACTTCAGTCCCTTTGTGGGACTGCACCCAGTCACCCTACATGGTACTCATGGTCTGTCACTCCACTCCTCTCCTGTCCCTGTGACTCCTTCCCTCTTCCATGGCCATTTCCCTTTGTCTCACTGGTTAGATGATGCTGTGATCCCAGCCGTGAGTTCCCTCACCAGTCGTCCCAGCTTTTTTGCATGGTCTCACCAACCAGTCGAGGTTTCAGACATCACAATGACAGTCTCTATGGAAAGCAGTATGAATGGGTGGGGAACACCACTCCAGGAAGCCCTGTGGGAGGGATAATTGGTATTAAGACCTAGGTACGTGCCTTTCCCTCTTTGTTTTGGCTTATCACATCTAGGCCTTTTCAGACCAGGACATCTCAGCCTCAAACTGCAGGAGCTCATCGAGAGCAGGAGGCCATCAGATATGCATCAGTAGATACCTAACTACAAGATCAATTGCCAAAAACGATCCCAGTATGTAACGCTGTTTTCTCTCTGGGGAAACTGAGGCACAGATGAAGATGTGGCTCAATCCAAAGCATCCCCCTCTAAAAAAGTGGCATAGCTGGGAGTAAAGCCTAGGTCCTGTTGTCTCCACTCTCATTATTGTACCCACCAGGACCCAGACAGCAGACCACCAGACTACACAGGGCATATCCATGCCAGCTGCTGTACAATGGGTTAAGCACATGAGGTTTCAGCGGGGCTGGAGGAACTGGCATATTAGTGGAGTGCCGGAGGTGACCCAGTGGAGCTGATCCCCACAATGTAATGGAAACAATAGGTCAGAAACACTAAAAGCTCTGAAGAGGCCGTGGAGGTAGCAATAACTGGAGAGGAAGCTTGGCTACGCTTAAAGCACCCCGGGAGGAGGAGGAGGCTGCAAAGGAAGATGAAAGAAGCTGTCTGTAACTCTCTGCAGTTAAGTGGGGAGGTGGGAAACGGCTTTGCAGTTCTTCAACAGGAAGCGTGGGGAGCAGGTCTTGGCAAAGGGAAGCGAAAGGGAGAAGCAGAACAAAAGACCCATGCAACTTCCACTCAATGGTTTCCTCCATTTTGGGCAAATCTGCTATTCGAATAGCAACCAAAGAGCCAGGTGCTTTGGATGGCCCTCTGCAAGGCTTTGCCAACTTCACAGCACCCCATATCTGCAGAATTTTCCACTAGTTTTCACAGATGCAATTTTGCCAAAGCCCCTCCCCTCAGCCCATGTTACCTCTGCCTCCACTGCAGTTATGGGCACTCCTACACACACCGTCCTGTCCCTCCATTTCCCCTCAGTGCTTCCCCTTCGTGATAAACACTATGGACAGTAATTGATGAGAACACAAATGCCCCAAATTCCTCGTCCTGCATTTTTCAGAATGAACTTGTGCCACAGTCTAGAGAAGGCAAAGATGGGTTCATTAGCTCCAGCACCAACTTGGAAGCCTCAGGGAATTTACCACTCCTGCCACATACCAAAGTAGGAAGGAGGGCTCAGTATTTGCAAGCCTGTCAAGTCTTTCACACTGAGAATGAGAATCACACAGACACTTCAGACTCTCTTCTGCTAGGCAACAGCCCAGTGGGTTCTCCATGGCTGGCATGTTGTCTCTGCTGCTCCTGATGGCAGCCCAAGTGGGATGTCCTGCTCTGGAGCCAGCAGTGACTGGGAGTGTGAGGATGGGAGCACCTTGTATGTTTTGTGTGTGGCGTGTCAGGCTTGTAGTGGTACCAAAAAGCTTTAGCCATATGGCTCTTCATGTGGGAGCCATGTGCTCCCTCTCCCTGTGCCAAGCACCAGGAAATCTATGAATTTAATAAAAAAGTGTCATGATGACCTGTTCTGCTCTATGTGCACGTCTGAGTCCCATCTACCCACCAGCCTGACAGTAACCAGGTCTAACTCTTGCTAAACACACATCCCTGGGGCCAAAAGCTGGAATCTGTGCTGCATCTGCTAAGCCTCGGCTAAATTCCCTGCTGAATACCCCCGGGAAAGTCTGCTTGTGTTCACCAGGTTGGAAAGCAGTTTTCAAAAAAACAAACACCCTTTGGGATCTTCAAGCAAATCTGTAATATGAGAGAATTAACCTATTTTTAATGCACTGCCTGCTTTCCCCACACTCCCTTGCTGGCCCGAGGCTGGTTCATCTTTCAGAGTTGAACAATGCTTCGTGTGTTTCTGTTTGCTCAACGTTTAGAGGGGAGGCCTCCCTCTCTTCAGCGCTTTCTTAGCATTTTTTAATCATGTTTATAAAGTCAAATACCTAAGTGACCAAAAGAGCGGCGAGAACTGCTTCTCTGCTCTGCAGGATACTGAAATCTCCTCTTGAAGTCAATGGGGAGAGCCATGCTCTGCTGAAATCCTGATCAGAGCCGGGGCTTTAGCAAAGGGGAGGAGTGAGCCCCTTGCTTTACTACATAGCTCCTTTCACAGAGGCCCGGGGAAGGAGGGGAGAGGTGTGTGTGGGGAAAATCTTTACACCCATGGTGGGACTTCTGAAGAATTTACAGTCATCTTTCCTAGAGACACTAAAGATTTTATAGCCTTGGTACCAGTGGTTACAATGCCCTATGGAGCACAGAGCTGAGCGTATGCCAGGGACCCCTTCATCTCACCAGAGGCTGGAAGGTGGCCAGGGGCTTCACATGGGGAAGTTTATTTCAGAGAGAGAAGGGAGTGAGGAAGCGGGAGGGAGAAAAGAGGGGAGAGAGGCCGAGTGGGGGGGGAGAGGGAAGGGAAAACAAAAGCATGTGAGATGGGAGAGCAAGGGAAGGAGGCAGGATGGAGAGCCAGGGTGGGGGAGCAGAGGGAGGCAGAGAAAGGAGAGGATGCCAGCGTGGGAGGAATGAGAGGAGAGACCCAGAGAGGAGGAACAGGAGGAAGAAATGAAAGGGAGGGAGAAAAACATTTTTAAAGTGGCAGAGGGAGGAAACATGAGAAGAAGGAATAACAGAAAAGGAGCCAGACAGAGGGAAAGGAAGAAATAGCAAATACAAGAAAGTTAGAAAGCAAAACAGGATCCGAGAGCAGGTACAAGAGGGAAGCTCAGAAGCAGCCTACAGCCCAGTACCCCAGACAAACTCAACACAGAAAATGAGGCTTTTCAGCAACTGTCCCCATTCTCCTGCCAAGTCTTTAAACTGACAGAGGAGCCAGGGAGCATTTCTACATACCCAATTCTGCACAGACCTGCACACCCAGGCTCTTCTTGGGCAGATACTCACAAAAATGAATATGCATCTATATATGCATGCGCGCGCGTATGTGTATGCACCTCTACATGTATGTGCAAGCATTTCGTACGTCCAACCATATGATATCCATGCTTTCCCTCTCTTCACACTTCTGTGCACCTGCTGTGCATGTGCAGGCTTTTCCCGTGCCTTCACCTGCCTCCACAGCCACCCACACACCCAGCTCGAGCTCCACTCCCTCTTCGGCTGGCTGCAAAACAAGGCTTACACTTCATGAAAAATGCTGAGGTTTGGCGTTCAGGTTCATTCCATGCTGGGGAGAAAATGAGCCTTTAAGATGTTGGTTGTTCTTTTTTTCTTTTTTCATGAGGGGAAAAAAATCCAACAAAAAAATGAAGCCAGCAAGTGCTCCACCCCAGAACATGAAACACAGACATACATTTAAGAAATGGTTTCTATGATCTGGTGGTCTGTAAATGCAGATTTAATGACAATGGTAGTAGTCAGTTACAGCCTGCTCATTTATAGACCTATAAGGCTCTGCACAAGATCCCCAGCCTAGGAGTTACAGCACTATCAGGGTATAAGAGAGGCAGTTTCACGTTCTTCATCCTAAATCTGGCAAAATCAATGGGGTGGTGTATCTCTGGATGTAATGGGGTGATTTCTGAGCACTGCATCTGTTTGGTTTGCAGATGGGGGGAGCGTTTGCCCGGCGTTCCCACACAGTGGTGAGCCTCCTGCGAGCAGAGCCACGGCAAACCTGGGGCTCTCAGGACAGAGCGGATGTAGAGCTACTGCCAACATCCACTGCCCATCACTGCATTTCTAAAGCACAGTATGCCAGCTTATTCTCCCAGAGGATCAGCGACAATCATATAATTCCCTTAAAGTGAACATTGCTCTCAACATGCTTCTCTCTCATTATAATGAACACAAAGTCATTTGTAGCAGAGATTTTCTAGACTTCTATAGGTGTGGTCAGAGCGCAGAAAGTGTAGGGAACCAAAGGGCAAGAGACTGGGCAACCATATGTTGGGATGAAGAAGCAACAGTGGTTTAATATTCTATTAAAATCCCTCCCCACAAGCTGTGCAAACTTTCTCCTATTACAAAAAGGCTGTACAAAGGCCCTGGGTGCTACATTGTTAATGGGTCTTTCTCATACTGATGGTAACCACAGCTTCTTGCTGGAGGACTCAGCAAACCACCAGAGGAGGTAGACTTGTGCATGCCACCACTGCAGAAGCGTGTCCTGACATTTGAGTACCATAGCAGAGTCATGAGGATGCCAAGCGGGCATCCTCTCTGTGTCAGTGTTAATGTCAGACCTCCTATAGCACAGCTGCATGTTTTTGGATGCCTAGGGACATGCTGTCCCCTGCCATAATTTGGCACCAGTTGAGTCCCTTTGAGTTAAGATGGATGAGATGTAGAGAGACAGACCTCCAGTTAGACAGCTGTTGGGCAATAGCTTGGGGAAGTGAGGCTTTTATTTCAAGACCTTCCAGATATACATTTCCTTCAGCTTGTAATTCAGCCATTCACCTGTTTGGGAGAGTACTCATTTAATGCCACTTTTACAGTCTCCCTGTGAAAACCACTACTTCAGAAATACTCCTGTCCCCTCTCTCCCCACATTTTCTTTGAATTTTTTTTGCTTTCCTGTAGAATAACAAAGCAATGTGTAGAGTACAGTGCCAGTGTCAAGGTGGAGAAAGCATGAATCAGGAGAACAACAGGAGTACAAGCTGAGCACACCCTCTGAACCCAGCAATGGAAGTCAAATTTACTTTATTTTTGCTGTTCAGGCCCTGTTCTTGTTTAGTCATCAGAGGCAGATGTAAAGTAAGGCCACCTGCTGTGGAGGTGTGTGGTCATTTCTGCTATGAGAGAGTACCAGCGAGCCTACACGTCAGGGCAGGAATAGGAAGGAACTGGCTCTTTTGCGAAGACTTTCTTGGCAATCCAAGAAATTCACCCACAAAAAATGCTAAATAAGTACAAACTTTAGTCCAGAGGGGCCCTGGCATCCTCAAGCCATAAACAGAGAAGAGAAATGGATCTGATAAAAAGCTGCATTTCTGGTAGGCTTGGAGGAATGCTGTGAGCTTAGTAGACAGGAGCTGGAATCTGCATGGCTGGGCACAGGTCTTTACTCTGGGGCCATGCACTGCTGGCTGATTAAATCTTTTACTCCTGCTGGTGAATAATTATCCACCTGACCTGTTCCACCATAGGCAGCAGGAACACCCCATTAGTGACTTCTCCCCAAAAAGTGGGTGCTCATTCCTCATCTGGCTCTACAATGATGCTCAAGCCAAACGTTTCATTGCCAGATGCTGGCAGGGAAGTCCCCAGGTTCACTGACCTGGCTCTTGCAGGAAGGGAGAGCACTGGGCTCCTGCTGCTTCCCAAAGGAAAGAGCTTGGCACCTTGGGAGGTGTGGCCCAGGGCCTTAGTTCTGATGTTATTTTGTTCCCTGATTTTGGAAGGAGCAGTGGAAACAATTAGGTCTCTTAATTTCTCTGAGGCAAGATCCAAATACAGAAAAGAATACATCTCCCAGGCAGGGAGAAGTGGGGAATTAACTGCCTTTTTTTGGATGAGATCAGAGAAAGCTGATTTATGAAGCAAAGGGAAAGCAAAGTGCTTTTATGGGTAAAATGTTCCCTGCTTATTTCCTTTCTGTCAGACTACGTTCCTCCCACGCTTCTGGCTGCGAGCTCACTCCTTGGAAGCCTGTTTAAGCATTTCAGCATGTGATGATTTAACTGGGCATGGATTCTGACAGATCTTTGCAAATAACATCACAGGAGTTGCTGGAGGTGACTGCCTAATGCCGACCCAGGGCACGTTCAGGAGGACAAGGCTGGCAGACAGAAACCAGCCATCCCTATATGCTCACAGCCTCTTCCAGGGCACCTCTGAGTACCAGGCCCCCGGGACACACCCCTAGCCATCCGCTGGGATGAGGAGCACCTCACAACCTGCTCCTTCTGCTCGTCTCCCTCGAGGAGATGGAGGCAAGGCCAGTCTACAGCAGAGAGGGCTCGAGAGCTGGAGCCTCGTGAAGAGCGGGGGCGTTTGGTTACAGTTCAGGCAGAGTGAAGGAAAGCAGAACAGGGGAGAAATTCAAGAGGTTGGGTGGGGAATGAGAAAGTTTTTGAAATCGAATTTCCACACACGGATCTTTCAGCTCCTGCCAACATACATATAGGAAGGGATGAACTCAGGGAAACTCAAGAGGCTTATTCCTACTAAGGGAGAATGTAGCAATCAACTAACCTTGACTTACGGGATGTCAGAACTACATCTGAGGCATCTGAAATGCTGATGGTCACACTGTGCTCTCTGCCTTGACAGCATGGTTCCTAGTGATAAAGATGTCCAACCACAGTAGGTACAGGTCCTGACAGATCTGTCTGCAAAGATGCATCTGCTGTGCCCATAGATCCACCCACCCGTGCAAGCAGAGCCCAGTTTTCACCTGTATAGGTGCAGGCATCGATACTGTCTACACTGTCCAGAGGAATCACATCTGTGGAGCATGAATGTGGAGCAATTCAACGCATGGATGTAGCATGTTTTGCACACCCACCAGACCGCTCTGGGGTTTGCTGAAAGGTTTTGGTGCAACTGGCTGTCACTTCTGCCCAGGCACCATCCTTCTGATATCAACCAGAAAAGACTCCAGAGCACATCCAAGGACATAGTAAGGTCCAGGGACAGGAACAATTCAAACACTTGACATATCCTCACAGAATAAAATTAGCAAAGGAAGTGAAATTAAATTAATCCCCTATGAAGTCAGGCAGAAGAGGAAAATATAGTTTAATAACTGATAATGATATAGAGAAGCCCCCATGCTCAGACACCAAACTGCGGTAGGTTTACAGGGAGGAGGGAAGGGGTGGGAGGTGGGGGTAGGGAAGAGAAAGCTGTACGAATTGACCTCCCTTCCCCCTTGCCCCCTCCTTTTTCTTTAAATCCCCACCTAGTCAGGAGTGCTCATTAAGGATGGCTCTCGTTTCCCTAATTAGGCTGCCCCCTTCCCTTCACAGGGCTCCAGACCTCTGCCATTCAGCAATAACAAGAATAACAAGAAACTCGTTATTTTACAACCTGGGCTGGGGAGGAGGGGGAGAAGGAGAAGATGGCTTTGTGATGTGCTGCTTGGAGGAAAACCAGTTTAGAAAAACCTGGGTTGAGGGAGGAGTCCCTCCTGCTAGCAAGACCTTGTCTGCTTTTTAACACCCTCTTGCCTGCACTAGAAGTAACACTATAAGGCATGGGTATTTGGGGTTTTTTTCCCCCTTTTTTGTAGGCTCATTCTTGAAAGTTGTATTTCTTTGTAGCAATCATATGTATGTGCACTTGATTTTATGTGAAAAGTAACCTTTAGAGACTCTGACAAGACAGGAGCCATCCCAGCCCTGAACTGGGGAGGAGGAGGTGGTGGCAGTGGGAGGCTCAGTGCGTTGATGTGGTCTTTATTAGGCACTCAGCAGCGAGAGGGAGGCTGGGATGGCTTGCCTAGGGGAGGGCAGCAGCAGCAAGCCTGGTCTCAGCCTGGGTTTCCAAATTCACTTTTCCTCTCAAATGCAGGTGCTGTGCACACTCACCCAGCCAGCGGCCCCAGCAGAGCCCCAAGCATGCGAGGTGCCCCCCTCCCAGCCAGGACACCCTCCCCGCTGCGATGGCCACAGCCCCTGTGCAGCTCTGCCATCTCCACTCTGCATCCCGCGTGGCCCTGGCTGATGATCCCCTCTTTCATGGCACCCCGGCAAACCTCCTCACCAGTGGATGTTTGATTCACAAAGCTGCTGTGAAAAAAAAACAGACAAAGAAACCTATGCCTATTTTATACCCACAGAGCAAATGTAGAGGGCTAGTGAAATGAGGGCTTTCTGACAGACTCTTCCAGGTCCCCAGTACAGGATCAAGAGATGATCTTTCCTCTAAGAGTCACATTGCATAGCATCCCACCCCCGAAGTGAGCAAGCCAAGTCAGCACGACCAAGCATGTGTTTAAGTGTTGTTCTAGATGAGGGGAAAATAAATAAATGCTCACCACCTTGCAAAATCAGATGCCGTCTGAGCATTTGGAATGAATTTTGTCAAAACCAGCTTATCATCTCCATAAATTGCCACAAATCTACTCCGTTTTGCAGAGCTAAACATTTCAACATTTTATGCACATTACCAATTGAACCATCTTTGCTCAATTTATGCCTCATTTAAATAACTTATTACATCAGATATAGAGCTTTTTTTATAGTTCAGTTTTAAGTCTCTTTCTCATACTCTCTTTAAGACTTGTCTAAGTCTTTCAAGATGTTCTTTCAAGCCCTCAGTCCAAATTAAAACATCATTCACTCGAGCTTCCGCACTTAGCAGTTTCTCACAGATCTGGCAAATACCCTTTGAAATACCTCGGGAGCAGAACAAATGCCAAATAGTGTCTGCCTTAACTTACACATTGACACTCGAAAGCACGGATGCCCAAAGTTATGCCTCAAAAGTAGGTGCAGGCATGTAAGCAAGGGATCCTGAATTTTTCTGAGGTGACAAATATCCCACAACAATGTCCTGAGGGATTTATGATATCAATTACTTGGATTTTGCCTCCGAGCCTTTCTTACAAATGATTGTTCATATTGTTTTCTAAATTCATGTTCATGCTTTAACTCAGTTACATCTGCTAATGGGTTTGGATTGTCCTGATTTTAAATAGGCAAACAAGTATGTATCTGCTGGGACTGAGATTCACTGTGCCAAATCCTTTGTAAACTCTCTTCTCTTCCTCCCACAAAAAAAAAAAAAAAAAAAGTCCAAATCCCAAAAGACCCAAAGCCCCCTAGATTTAGAGCAAGGTAAATTGCTTCAGCTGTAACATAGTTTTCTTGTGGTAGGTTTCTTTGTGCCAAAGACCCAAAAGTTTAGGTCACCTGAAACATTTAGCAAATTCACATCAATTTTGCTGAATTATTTTGACTTAAAGAAAAGAAACCCTTGTCTGCAGTGATAAGAAACACCCAACTTTCTGCTTAGATCTTCACCATTTTTCTGAAAGTAAGGTGTCCCAGCAGATCCAGCAGACTTAGGAAGAGTTGTTTGACCTCTGGTTGTGATCGGCTTTCTCCCACCAAGAAACACTTAGCGAGGGTGCAGGCTGGAGAGAAGGTGTGTTACAGCTTCACGGACAGCCTGGGCTGGTGGAGCCTCTTCCAACCTATGGAAACATTCAGTATGTTCAAGACTTTGCCTTTTCCTGCTGGTAAAATATGGGTTTTGCTTTTCCAGTTACCCTCGCCCTCCTGCCAATATGTTGTCTGTGCTGATCCTCCATCTGGGGCCAGGAGATGTCTTGGCCACAGCAGAAAGGAAGGGAGTGTCCTGGATCACACATATGGTTTTACATCTCCTCTCACTTCTCCTGTTTCAAGCAGAAACACGTGGCAGGTATCTTTACAAGCAGGGGATATCTGCATTATACCAAGTGCATCTGCATTGCACTTGGAGGGGAGCCCAGAAGTTGCTTCCGAAGTCACACTTGCTGTCTATACTGAAAACAGTGGACATGGGAGTGTGGGAAGGACCTGGTACGCCCCATGCTGACCTGGAGGCATCAGTGTCATTGCCCAGGGGCTGGCAGACTAAAAGCACAGTGTATTTGCATCCACCCTGGGACCCCTGTGTTGAAGCTGGGCAGCACAGCTAGTGCTGTTTCCTCGCAGCCAGAATCACTCTTGTGCCAGTCACACGCTTTTTTCTGCTTAGTCCACTCATTAATTGTATGCTGCAGTCTCATCTGAGTGGGCCGGTTGGGATCACAGCTGCCAGAGCAACAGACAGCCACAGCCTGGCAGATCTCACATCTCATGGAAGTGGAGGTGGAGGTGGAGATGGAGGTGGAGGTGGGGGAGATCTTGCCTTCAGGCAACTACAGCATCACAGTGCCCACCACACTCTCTTTAATAGTAAGCACAATGAGAAGGGAGGCATTCCCAGCTGGGAAAAGGCAATTTGCAGCTATTCCGAGATGTACTGGTTGGAACCCACTTGTGCAAACAGAGAGACGTCCCTGGTCGCTATTGACTAGCACTGCTGGGACAACACAGGCAGCTTTATTTGGTGAGAGGGGGGATAGAGAAAAAGGCCCCAAGTTATTCTTCCGCCCTGCTCTGCTCCATCCTTGCTGCCCTGGGGTGTATTGTCCCACTTTGTCCCTGGGAAGCACATGTGTCCGGTAGCACTGCGGTTATTTTTAGGCGGACTTGGCCAGCGTCCACAGTGGTGGTGGCTTTGGTGAGCCGGGAGAAGTAGACTTTTCTCTCTCTGCCTTTCAATGTTTGGAAACAGTGAGGCTGCCAAGTCAGCCCGTCTCCTGCTCTGCACTTCCAGCCTCTGGAAAGCGAGAGTGAGCCCTGAAAAGCCTGGCAAGCTGACTGGGAGAGCCTGCCAGGCAGCCGGCAGCACCCTGCCAACACCAATGGCTCCTTGCTGCCATCAGCCAGGGAAAGTCGGGCCAGGGGGATGGAGAAGGGGAAGCAGCAGTGGAGGGAGAGGCTGGAAAATTGCACAGGTCCCCCTCAGGGACAGCCTTTTCATTTCCTGAGCCTGACTCTACATTTGTTATGGATGCAACTGAGGAGGGGTGCAGCACCCCATAGCTCCGACAGCACGGAGGTTGGAGCAGGAGGTGGGGAAGGGAGAGGCATGCACTGCAGTCCCTATGGATTTTTCGTACATGTGTTTGAGACTTGCTCAGGGGAAGGAGGCTGCTGGCATTGGCCAGACTTGGACACCAGAGCAACTTGCAACTGACAATGCAGTTGGCCTGGGCCAGGACAGTTGTAGGGCTGCCCCTGGCCTCCTGATTCCTGGTTTGGCCATCCCTGGTGAGAAGGGACCAAGACACCCCTCAATGGGTCAGAATGAAGAAGCAAAGAACTGGAACACCAAGGGATGGTGCAGACCATGAGCAAGGCTGGGTTGGGGGCAGCCCAGCACCTCGATAATGGAGGGGTGTGCTCTATCCTTGATGGAGCAAAGAGCAAGTCTAACATAGTCAGCAGCCCATTCAGCCATCTGACACTGATATTGCTATTTTTGCCCCAGCTACTTGAATCTCACCTCTGAATGAAACCAATTGTTTTTTTAAAAAAGGAGCAGGAGGCATGTTTTTCTACCAAAAGCTTTGCAGATACCAGGATGGCAGGTCCAGGGCAGTGGCTGGAGCCCCCTTTTTCTCTCAGAGCCCCACCATTCCTGGCTCTGAGCCATACCACTGCCAAAAAGGCAAGGGACTCCAGTGTATGAAGGGGAGGGGGGAGGAAAAGAGGAGGTGCAAGTGCGCGCGCGCGTGTGTGTGTTGGGGGGAGATGGAGACATCGGATAAGAACAGACCAGCTTTCAGAGTTTGGCTAACACCCTCTCCAGCCTCTTACTCAGCATACACGGGGTCCCATGATCTGAGTAGCAGCCCCTCTCAAGCCATTGTGTGCCTGACCTGCTTAAAAAACGGTGTTATTTTAAGCAAGGGCAGTCGAGCATTTGCTGAAGGTCCTTCTCTTTCTTGCTCCTTTTCTCCCGTTCTCCTTCCCCCCCTTTCCTGCTGCTTCAGTTTCCCCTCCCACCCCACTTTCCTTTACACAGCACGATTAATCCATCAAACCGAATGGGGGGAAGGAGGAGGGGCAATGAGCCCGCACTCCACTGAGCACTGAAGAGGCCCCCATTCATGGGTCAACAAAACCAGGGAGGACTCTTGGACTTAATCAGCCAAGGAGCGCTCCAGCCCTGGAGACAATTAACATCAAAGCAATGCAGGAGAAAGAGGAGACGGGACAGCCAGGAAGCCTGGAAACCCACATACAAATCCCGATTAAAAAGGAAGGGAGGTTAGGGAGAAAGCGGAGAGAGGGAGGATGCTCAGCAGTGTGCAAGAGGAACTGATTTGCATCTGCCTTTGGGAGTGGGAAACTGAGGTGTGAGAAGGAGGCAAGACTTGCTCGAGGCCAGTGTGTGGGGCAGAAGCATGGGCTTGCTGAGGTCAGGGTCCTGGTCTCCCAACTTCTGCTCAAACCCTCTTGCTGAGGCTGCCCTGGGGTCGGATCCCGCACCGTCAGCAGCTGTGGCACATATCCCTTACACCAGCTGAAGTTTCATGAACATCAAGAAGCAACATGTGGCTGGGTGTTGCTAGACTCCCGCACCTCGTTTTGAAGGTTGTTTCCAACAGTCTTGTCATAGTATTGTCACAATCCACATAATTGAAAAAACTTAATAATACTTTATTGTTACCTTTGGGCACTACATCAAAGACTACGTGCACCTAAGCATAATAATCATATTTTGCCTTTGTAACAGATGGTCACTTGGCTGCTAATGTAAACTGGCAGCAGTCCCGCTCAGTTCTAGGGACTCAGTGGCAAGAGCCTGGGGCTCAGGCTGGATTGCCCCTGAGGAGGGACAGCCAAGCCCGGAAACTGTCCTTGCACTGGAGCTTGGGGTCTATTTGCAGCTTCCTTTGGAAATAAAAGCAGCAGATAAAGTTATAGGTGGAAAAGGGGCATCTCCTGCCCCTGTGGCTGTGGGCCCCCACACGCACCAGTGTGCTGAACCAAAAAGAAAGGGCTCACACACTGCTGAGGGGAAGGGTAATGGCGAAGGAGGCTGCAGGGCAATTTTCCAAAACTTTTGCTGCATGCTTCCCCCTTCATGGGCCTCACTCTGCAGAGATCTTTCCGCACCTCGGGAGCACCATGAGGAAATGTTAGGCTGTTAGTGAGCTGTTGCAGTTGCAATTTACCATCTCCTTAAGTTACTGAGGGGTTATTGAATGGAAAATCAGATCTGTGCCACAGCTTGCTAATGTACTCCCTCTTCTCAGCCCCAGACTCTTAAGGTGTGTCCTCCCCAGAGCTCTGCGACAGGTAGTGTTGGCACCAGCTTGCAGCTGCAGCTACTGCTGTGCTGAGACCTTATAGTCTGTGTTGAAGCATCACAAGGTTTGCATTACCTCCCCTACCATCTCATTAGCACTGCTAAAACGTCACAAAGGTGCTGGAGCCCTCTTGGAGGGGACCAGGATCTGTGGACATCTCAGGTGCTCAGCAAGCAGAAGGTACAGGACAGGCGGAGATGCCACCTCTCTTCCCAGTGACTCCATTGGTGTTTCTCCTGACTGTGCTTGCCTGTTTGAAGCAGTAAAATCGCCAGGACTTTCTCCTGTGGTGGGAAAGTATAAATCCTTAGAGCTCAAAAGTTGGTGCCATAATCCCACTTGATTAAAGTATATAGAGGGGGAGTGCACAGTGCATCATGATGGTTAGGCTTAACTCCTGATTCAGGGGAACGGGGGACTCTGGCTTCTGTTTTTTGAGGAAACTGTTTACAGATACAATTCTGTTAAAGGCTATGAACAGAAATCATGGAGAACAGAGTACAAAGACTAAGAAAAGCTGAGCAAAAACACTGCCAACATCACCTACCACTTCTAGTTGAACGGTGACATCTCTATCCCTAGCTAGCTGGCCCAATGAAGCACTGTGTTTCCATACTAGTATTTACTCAGAGTACATTACCCAATTCAGAGTAACTTTTTGAGCATTTTGAAAAACCTTCATGTTTTTTAGTGTGTAAATGTGCGCATCATCCTTCTGTACACCTGAAGCCCTGATCTACACAAGCCTCACTGTTCAGGGGCAGGCAGCTGACAAACTTTCCTGATGCTGATCTCCAAAGCTTTGAACTGGGCGTGAATATCCCTGGGTATAGGGATAAGGATAAGTGCACCCTCAAAACATAGGACCCTGAATGACAGGCTTGGGTCAAGATCATGGCCCTGAGCCAAATGAGCACAGGACCAAGTAGTGCATCAGGTCCTGCAGGAGTAATGGCTCTTTCCAGAGGGGTTGGGGCCACAGAGGCAGCAGGACATGAGTCAGGTCCCATCATCTCCTGAACACATAGATGGCAGCATGGGCAGGTCCATGCAGCCATTATTACCCACAGGAGAAAGGGCAACTTGAAAGCAGTCCACATTCCCTGTCCTGGGAGTTGCTCTGCTCTGGCAGGGTTTGGCTGCTCTGGCTGGATTTGGCAGCCATGCAGTAGCTCTGCTGGGTTCATGCCTGGGCAGTTGTCGCCACTGTGGGCAGACAGGCGAGGCAGAGGTGAGGGAGCACCAGCATAAGGGACCAGCTCTCAGCGTATCACTTACATCTTAATTGCAGCTGTCTGGTTGCAAGGAAGAACAGGAAAGGGAGAAGAGAGCCAGCCTTGGCTTTTATTTCATGCGCTGAACTTTTGGGCTCCTCTTTCCTTTCTTCCATCCACCCCTTTTTGCTCAGATAGAGCCACCCACATGCTCGCACCACGCTTGCTCATGCTTTCTCATTTTGTCCTATCATGGCTCTTCTCCAAGAGCCTGGAGAGCCTCTTAAAAAGAGAAAGGGGGATACAGGGTTGCATGGAGGTAAAACACTGTGCAACACATTCCTTCACCTTCCTTCTCCTTCTCTTGAGCATCCCTCCCTTTTCCTCAGCAGGTACCTATGGAAAGTGACACTGTCAACAAAACCCCAGCAGGATCAGCCTTTGGTCTTACTCAGGCAGCTGGTTCTCATTAAATGTTCTCAATCATGGAGAATTCTTTCTCTCTCATCTGAAATATTTTATTATTGCTTTTCCTTTCTTTCAGTTTCCTAAGGAGAAGGGAGGGAGTTTGCGTCTGTGTGTACAGTGAACTAAAGAAAGGGAATTTGGAGCTCAATCTTATCATGCCCATGTGTGCCTATGCATTAACCAGCTGCTGTAACATTTATTCTTTCTTACACACACTGAATTATTGCACCCATTGCCTCAGGTAGAGTTCCCAAGGATGAGAAAGGCCACTGCTTTTTGAGCATGGACCCCTCCATCTGCTTGTCTGCAACTAAGCGAGGCCAAGATTTAAACTGGGCTGGGCTACCCACAGCAGGAGGCTGAGAGGACTCACAGGAGTGGTCAAGAGCTGTGGCATTCTGGTTTTGCCCAGGTGCCACTGGTTTTGGAGGACAAGAGGAATAACTTGGCTGGACAGTTTGTCAGTACCCTCTCTCCTGAAGTGAGACATATAAGACCACTGTCCGGTGACACATGTAAGAACAGTGTCTGGGCTCTGCCTAAATCTAGTGAGGACAGGTCAGCCCAGCCAGGTGGGAACTGGTTCCAGTGTGTGCTTCTCCAGTGAAAGTCACCCAGGGAAGCTGAACACAGAGGTCAGGCACTGTGTGTAGCCCCTCTGAGCTGTGCTAATCTGCCTCCTGGCTTACAAACCCTGGCAGAGGCTCTGCTGGTTGGCTCCCCTGAGGCAGAGGGACTGACCATCCCTTGCTGTATGGCTGCTTCTAACACTGGGTTTAACACATGGAAGCCCGCTGATGGCTTGGAGACACAGCCCTGGGGAAGCACAGCAGGGCTGAGAGGTGAAGCATTCCAGGTGCAAGGGAAGACAGATGCCTCAGTCTTTGCCTGGGGCACCCCAGTCTTATCCCCTTTGCCTTGTGTGGGAATCCTTTTGGCCAGCAAGCTTTTGCCTTCACATTGAGCACAGACAGGTGATTTCAAGCCTGAGGCATCTGCTTGCTAAGTGACTCCTCCTCATCTGTAGCTCCCGGGGCTGCCAGTTTTTGCTGTGGAGCTCCCTCACCGTAGGACTTCCAACAGGTCAGTAAAGAACTTTGCTTCATAACTCAGCCTCTGGGCCAGGGTAGACCATGTGAGATCGTCAAAGCTTGCCACAGGCTGCCAGCACTGTTTGCATTGGGAGATGCTGAAATGAACAGTGGGCTCTAACAAGGCTTTTGGTGGTTTGTAGCCAGGGTAGGAGTTCTCCTCAAGAAGAGATGAAGGTATATGACTGAATAAACCCACTATTTTGCTGAGACTGACTCATCGCCTGAGAGGCTTAGCTGATCCTAGGGCTTGTTGCAAAGCTGCTGTGGCCCCAGATGACAGAAAGGGTTATGTAAATTTTCCTTGGTAATTGTTAAACCTCTATTGCTTTTGAAAAGACAAAGAAGACATGAAGTTCCCTGCTCTCTAACGAGAAAATGCCTGCACTTGGTTCTCTCCTCTGGAATTTCAACTCTTTGCCTCTGCTGTTTGTTTCTGCCCTGATGCCTGGCTGTGGCCTGGTGCGATGCCTGCAATATTCCTCCTGGGACAAAAGACACGTTTCTCCTCATAGCTCATTAGTAGCAACCATCATATCATCTTCAGCCATCTGAGAAAGTATCCTTGTCTCCTTGCTTGCAACTGGCTTGCAAACAGTTTACCCGCAGGGCTGGATGGCAAAGGATCCTGCAACTCTCCTGCCTTAACATGGACACATGAGAAACAAATCAATCCCAAGTGCTTCGCAGTAGGGATGTAGTGCTGGAAGGGATCTCCTGTTTTACCATGTCTTGTCTCTTGCTATTGTCAGCAATCGCATCATGCAATCTTTTGCACAAATGTGAAGATCCAAACAATCCTAACAAGTTTTAAGATTCTCCCACTACCCCAATTAGTAGGCTCTTCCAGAACTTGACAGCTCTGAGGCTTAAACCATTCTTCTTATTTCCAGTCTCAATTTATTCCTGGCTGGAGCATGCCCACTTGTTCTTACGCCAACATTGTTCCAAGGCTTAAATAGCTCTGCTCCCTCCCTGGTGTTTATCCCTCTGATGTGTTTACCAAGAACAATCATATCCATTCTCAGCCTGCATTTCACTGGGCAAAATAAATCAACAGTCTCCTGCCTCAAGATAGGCACTCTCTTTCCCTGACCATACTGCTAGCCTTTGTCTGCATCCCCTCGCTTCTCAATTTTTCTCCTTCCAGTGCAAATGGGGAGAAGTGGAGATGGTTCTCCATCACCTGTGCACTGAGCAGGCTCCTGAGCAGTGCTCCGGTGTTTGCCGGTGCCCTAGTGGCCAAGGAAGGTCAGAGTGTGGGGATTTTTACAGGCACAAACTGCTTTTCCCAATGGATTCTGGTTTTGACCCTTGAGTGACGTGTAGAGTAGTGCCTCATCTCAAGGCAGTTTTTAAGGAGCCAGCAGCCCCACTCTGCTCTGAAGCTATCACTGCTTGGCTGTTGGTAAACCTTGCAAGACTTACTTGCAGAACTATAGGTATGAAGTTACTCTTGAGGTTTTGACTCAAGTGGTGGTACTAGCTGCTGAAGTTGGCTCTCTGATTTCCCAGTGTAGCAAGGCACCCTGAGCCATATCACTAGATGGGTTTAGCAGAAGGTTTTGTGTATCTGGTAGTTTTCTTACAGAGCAAGAGGTCCATGTAGGTTTTTCCTGTGATGCTTTCCTGGACACTCTGAATTCTTGCCAATAGGATATTGAGAGGCCCAAATAAAATTATCTAAGTGTGAGCATGCTTTTTACCTAATTTAGCATGCATCTGACCACTTCATTTTTCACTTATGAAAGGTGTGCAAAGTGCAGATGACAGATTTTTAGGCTAGGATATGCTGCAGCAGAAAGAAACAAATAGGTTTATTTTTTAGTTAAGCCAAATCTGGGCTTCTGAAAAAAAACAAGCCAATTTCGGCTCCTCAAAGTGTAGGAATTCAGCCATGCTCCTAATTTTTAATTTTGTGACTCAACCCTTCTATACAGGATACTCTATTAGTACCATGCCCTATAGATTTAGGAAAGGCAAGCAGCTGTGGAAGTACAGTGCGATATTACTTTAGGAACTGGTGTCAGAAGAAGTGACTAACTAAAAGGGAGAGACGCATGGGCTGCAGTCCTTGGGGGCAGAGTCTTCCTCTGGATGCCTCAAACCAGCTCTTACTTGCAGTCTTGAATTGTTCTTTTCACTTTTACAAGGATGATATAAAGAAATCCTAATCTTTTTCCCAACATCCCTTATTTTGGCCTGCAATGGACCTTTCTGGGTATATGTCTGCAGGTCTGCAAATTTATGCAGATGTACTGCCATACTGTTCAAGTTTCATAAACAATGATGTATGATCCTGGGAGAGAGGTGTTGAAAGACATCCTTCTTTCTGCATCTTTTCTGCCATCTGAAAAGTTACGAGTTAGAGAAATTTTCTCTTACTGACAGCTGTCCTTCAGTTTCATTCAGTTCTGTTCTGTAGATGTGTAACACCAATTCTTGGATCTTGGTCCAAATCCTGCTCTGACTTTTCTGGGACCCAAGATCTCAGCAGACGCCACTTTGCATAGAAGCAGCACAACAGAGTGATCTGCTGTTTGATAGACTGACCCCCTGCTTGAGAAAATGGGACTCTGCCAGAGCGCCTGTGGCCCAAACTGATTTAGGCCCTTTTCAGTGCCAGGCAAGTGCTGGTGTTGTACCACAGCATGCTTTTTGTCCACATAGGGAGGCTGAGGTATAACAGGAAAAAAATTTCAAAAACCTAAATGGCTTCTTTTTTTCCCCCTGAAGTCTTTTGTTTCTGAAACCAAAGCACAGTAAATCAAGGGGTTCTGCCTTAAATGAACTTGCAGTGCTCTTTATTTTAAAAAAAAACAACCCCCAAACCAACTAAATCCCCAAGTCCCTGAACGGAAGAGGAGGAGGAAAAAGATAGGACCTCAGAGAGAATTCATAAATCACATTGCAATGGACCTGGTACAGATGTTCCTGCATTCAGCCCACCAGGCAAAGCACAGCACCATAATGGGACTGACGGGCCACATGTGAAAGGAGACAGAACACAGCTGACTCGGAGGAGATGTGCTCTCTCTGGCACATATAACAACATGCTCTGTCCCTACCTCGGCCTCATTCAGTCCCTCCTGCCAAAAAGTAAACAAGCCAGATCAAACCTGTCATGGTCTAGAAGTCTTCAGCTATCCCCTTATTTTAACATGGCGTGCATGGTGTGGTTTCCCAGCACTTAATGCTTTGGCATAGTGCTGAAAACCTGTTAATTCTCCAGTTCTTGGACTGTGGTTTCCCACTTGGTTGTCAAGGGTGTGCCCTGGTCCCAGGAAGCAAGAAATTGGAAGGAGAGGAAGGAAAGGGCCAGGCATTTCTTCACAGCCAGACCCTTCCAATATTTTTCTTAGGTGACTTCTTGCAAAGTTGCAAGGAAGCCCCAGGACTGCAGCACCTGAAGTCCAGAAAACCACTGCATGACCCTCCATGCCCTGAAGTGAGCGGCCAAGGGCTGAGGCAAACATTTGGGCACATAGGACAGAGCCAGTGAGGAAGGGCTGGGGGCTGTGGGGCTGTGGAGTCCGGAGGCACATCAAGCTGTGAGCCCATCCCCTGGGGCAGAGGCTGCTGAGTGCTGCTGCCACTCTGCCTGCACACTGACCACATCTGCAAAAACATGGTCTGTCCCAAAATCCTCAAACCCTAAGCATCCTCATTCACATCCACGGGTTTCGCAGCTCCTTCTGTAGTAGTCCAAGCAACCAAAAGGTCAAAAATGACAGAAGATAACAGCTCACATGCCCTCTATCTGGGAACAAGAGAAGTAGGTGGCAGATGAAGGCCAGATTTTTCTGCGGTTTGCCTCAGAAATTGCCTTCTATTGCACTGCAGAAGCCTGAAATGCTGCTGTTGTCATAAATGGCCTCAGGACATTCACTAGCGTTTCCCTCAGTGTCCTTTGGTGGATACCCACAGCAACAAGATTGGAAAGAAGCTAAATCTAGGTTTTACCTGTACTGCAAGAAGCTGCATAGCAATTATGTTTTTGTTTCCTGTGCACCTGGGTATTGACCTGCAAATATCCCAGGGTCCCGATGAGTGCAGAGACAGGCACCTACCCTGCCTTTGGCCCCCAACAGGCACAGAAGCAGGCAAGTGTGATGCAATTTGGGCATGTCAGCATGGGATATGTTATTTTTCTTTTTTTTTCTTCTTTTCTTTATTTGTCCTTTATTTTTCCTTTATTTGTTTCAGGAAGAAGGAATCACTCTCATTGGGACTGTTTTGTCTTTTGTGTAAGGAAGGGAAAGACAAATAGGGAATTCCAATGGGTTTTGGGGCAGCCAACACCTGGGTGGTGCATTGTGTTTCAAATGGTCTCCAAAAATAACTAGGACCACAAAAGGGGAAAAATTAATAAGGATAATTAACTGGTTTCCATCTCCAAATGCTTCAGAGACATGAGCTAATCAGTCTGTAGGCACATACAGGCACACACAGTGTCTGTAATTAGTTTGCTCTTCTATTTCCTTACCTCTTTCCCCAGCAGATTGCCCACCGAGATTCCTATCAGACAGAACAGGTCTCTTTCTGCCCCTTCTTCAGAGGCCTGACAGTCTTGCCTCCGCTCAAAGTGCACTGTCTCTGTCAGTCTATCTGTCTGTCTACTTCCCTCCCCTGCTGGCCATGATCAGGTTTCACTAAATGAATCACAGTCTAGTGGAAACTCCCTCCGATCTTTGCCAAGAATTGCAAAGTTGATGAAAATGGGACTCGAAGCCAAAGGGTGTTTAGCACGGTGCCTTACTAGTTCCAACCAACTGGATTCCCATTGCAGTTGGTTGCTTCTGGTTGTCCCGTTTCCGCTTTCAGCCTGGCACCTCTCCTCCACCTGGAGCATCTTTCCCAGGATTATCATGCTAATTACTAGATGCTGCAACACACCTCCTGGCAGTCACAGGTTGTTTGATTGCTTCCTTCCACCGAAGAGTTCCCTGTTTGCTTTTTGTTTGAGATGAAAAAGACTTGTTGAGACCAAGTGCCCATTTATCCAGATCGCTGGTGTGGGTTTAAACACCTCTGTTCCCAGTTATCTGGTGCAGTTCTCCTCTTGAACCTTACGTCCTGTCTTTCCCAGATGGGACCTGGATTCTTTGTGGAGCCTTAGGCATTGTTACTTTGCTTCTCTGACCCTCATTTTCTGCACCAGACACTGGATTTAGTACTGGAAGGGTATCTCAAGATGGAGATTGTGCAGTCTCCTGGGAGTCTCCAGGACATAAAAAGGGAGATTGCTTCATACCACCCTCAAGCTAACCCCCAAGGACTCAGCATCAATCTTTTCTTCAGCCCCAGGCTGAGATGGGGAAACAAAGGTCATGGGGATGTAGCACTGGAGGTCTTCAGGTTCTCAGTCCAGACCAAGCTGGGGTGTCAGATCATTCGGAGGAGTTACTGAGAGAAAAAAGTCCGCGTGCTATCAGCCTTAGCATTTCCTCTCCATGGCCACCAGGACCATGCTATGGAGTGACATCATGGCCCTGCAGAAGAGGCCCAGTCAGATCCCTGGCCACCTGTGCACTTTGTTCAAGTCTCTTTGAGTTGATGTTGTCCACATGTCCAGAAACAGACCTGCCCCTTGGGCAGTTAAGCCTGGTGAAACATTGAGGAGTAGCCTCTAGATATTTACATGTTGACAGGGAGCTCTTCATTCCTGAGACTCTGCAGTGAGGTGCCAGGGCTCCCAGGCAGGACAGCATGCATTGTTCCCTGGGGCTCTTGGAGAGGCTGCAGCCCTGGCTGGCTGCTAACACAGCCTTCCCAGGCCACAGTGTGGTTGTTGCAGGCTGTACAGGAGCAAGATTCGCATACCATACACCATCTCCTTATTCTCCAGCCTTCACTTCTTCTCCTTGCCTTTCCCCTTCTGCCCCTTGCTTCTTGCTGTACCTCCTATTCTATTTCCTCTCCAAGCCTCTTTCTTTTCTTATCCCGCCTGCTCTCACCTCCCCAGCCCCCTTCTCTCTTATTTTCTCTCCTCTCCACCTCTGATCCACGTCCAAACACCCCAGCTGGCTCCTCTTCTCCTGGAAGCCACCAGGGATGTGTGACAGATGCCACAGATCAACAGAGAGAAGCAGCTCAATCTCAGCTTCCAGCTGGCTCCCAGCTCTTGTGTCCCAGCTTCACATTAGGAAAGCTCAAGACCTGACCAGTCTGGGAACTGGTAAAGCCCAGGTGTGCCCCAGCTCTGCCTTGCTGCCCCTGTGCAAGCAGAAGCCTCCCCAGGATCAGGGAGCAGCCCCTCAGCACAGACGTGGGTTCTCAAACAGCAGGCAACATGCCTCTGCTGCCTGCCGTCCCACACATGACCCCCTTGCCTTGGGGGACAACCACAAGCCCTTATCAGGATTCAGCCCCTTGCTGTGAGGAGGAGGGATCGTTTTCCTTTCTGGGTCTCCCTGCTCTCCCTCTAACCCTCTGCTCTCTCCTTCCCTCTCATCCATTTCCTTTGACACTGGTCCCAGGCCCACTGCCAAGTCTCAGATCCATTAGTGAGGTGCCTTGCTGACTGAAGCACAAATCAGGACTGATCCGGGTGCAATTAGCAGCTTCTAGCACCTCATCTGGAAGGCATTAGCTCAGCTTTTGGGGGAGGGGGTTATGGGTTGGGAGGAGAAGAGAGAATGGATATAGATGCCAAACAGAATAAATAAGCTATTTCTACCACTCCTAGGAACGGCCATCATGCATCCAACAGCAACATACAAACAGATGTGCAGTGACCATCTGTGAGGGACACAGTTGCTGTGTCAAGTCGTTGTGACCCCACAGACCTGCCCTCCTAGAAGGAGGTGGTTTATCGTGTCCAAGAAGGTACCAAGATGGCATGAAGGTGTACAGTTAGGCACAGATTGTGGGCGATATCCCTCCTGATTCTCTCTCACAAACCAAGGCTTGTGGTTATGGTGTTTGTAAGTGGACTTGGTCTACCTTTCCCTCCATCTGGCTCCCAGTGCACTAAAATCCCTAATAATATGGTGTCTGTCTTACACATGAAGAGCCAAGACAGACTAGCACGTATTAGTTATCATGGCCTGTATGTGTTACAGAGACAAGACCCAGATAAAATAGTTCCTATCAAGCCAGGATTCTGTACAAAATATATTTGCCTTACTTTTCTTCGCCCAGCCTTGTAGATACCTTTGAGGAAAACGTTGGTATTGCTCTCAGCAGAGACACAAGCCATCCCCTGCTCTCTTGCCACCTTGCTCCAGGCTACAGCCAGAGTGCAGGGATGCACATGAGGCTTTGACTCTTGAGCAGTCTCAGTCCCAAGTTAACAGGACAGAGCAAATGTACTCAAAGCATGTGTTCCCAGAAACGTCTTGCTCTTTCATAGGCCCAACGATGCTGTCGTGGAACATGCCTCTGAGGGACTATGAGATTACTGACCATTAGAAAAGGTGACTGTCAGGCCGAGTTTGAAAGCGCTCTTATGCTCCAGAACAAAGCCGGCAACCCGTACACTTGTTCTCTGTCATCTCT
Organism: Manacus vitellinus; assembly: GCF_001715985.3. Classification (NCBI taxonomy): domain Eukaryota; kingdom Metazoa; phylum Chordata; class Aves; order Passeriformes; family Pipridae; genus Manacus; species Manacus vitellinus. The sequence continues at coordinate 4,159,866 of NW_021940122.1, forward strand.
GCAGAAAAACAGGTTGTGCATTTACCTTTCATTTGTCCTCCAGTCCCTACCTTATAGAAGGGACCAGAGCCAGCCTGTTCATTACCTTTGCTTTTCCTTTTTGCTGGATCTCAGCTTTGGGGAGAAGAGAGGGTGGGAGTAGGGGAGCTGGGGGCTGTCCTGGGCCCCTTACAGTGATGGAGCAGGGTGCTGGGAAGCAGGACCCCCGAGGGCTATGGAGGGCTGCTGGCAGCAGGTGGCTGGCATGCCTCTGAAATGGCCCGTGTCGAGCCAGGAACATTCAGGGGAAAAGTCAAACACCGATCACAGTCTTCTCTTGCAGGAGAGCTCACTAGCCAGTAAAACAAAGGGGGCTGGCTTTTATTTGTTCATCTGTGTATGATCCCCGTACCCACACGCCAGGTCCCCCGCACCACAGCATGCACAGGCCACTCCACTTCCCAGGGGCCACCTGCTGATGGGCAGGGGCTGGGGAAGCCAAAGCTTTCTCTCAGCCAGTGATCTCATGTTTTTTCTGTGCAGGCAGCAGCTGGAAGTAGCTGGAAACTTCTCTAAGAGTAATTTTTCCTACAGGGCTGTTCCCAGACGATGGTCTGTGAAGCCCTGCTGGTTAATGAGCTCATGGAAAGTGACCTGCACCTGGGCTCAGGGGCCAGCCATATTCTGAAGATTTCCAGTCCTGAAACAGTGGTGACATAGGTGTGGGAGTGCCTTGGAGAAATGTTGAGGGCTAATGATATTTGTTGGTTCAAAGATTTTGGGACATGTTGTTATTTTCTCTCTTCTCTGTTGGTTACCCCCTGGCAGGTACAAAGTGAAGGTGCTGATGGTTTATCCAGTCAAAAGAAATAAGACCGGCAGTGGGTGATGTTGGGTTAGCTCAGCAGGACAGTGGCTGGAGGGACCTTGTGACTGTTCTTTCTAGTTTTGGTACAAGGAGGCAAAATTGCAAGGCATGACAGAAAACCTGCAACTCCTCTTGCTAGCAAGCTGTGGCCAAAGCCACAGGGATGGCAGAAACTGTGACTTTCATCCTTTCAGCATCCTTGTTCATCAGCCTGCTGTGACAAGGAGGCAGCCCCGTGGTACTCAGTGTTTCCAAAAGGGCAGATGTGCAATGCTTGGAGAAGGATAGTGTAAAACAGCATCTGGGAGCCTCCTCTGGGTGAGAAACACCAAGCAGACAGGAGAGGGGCAGAAAGGCAGGAGCAGATGTGCAATGAAGGGTGTGAGTGCCACGGTGGCGGGAAGTGTACCTCATGCCAGTAGCTGCTGTGCAGGAGCAGGGGACAAGGGAGGCCACATGCCCTGGCGGTGCCCCATGAGCAATTGTCTGCCCTCCCTCTGGCTGTGAGTGGCTGTGCCTTGCCTACATGCTTGGAGGCAGAGGAGGACACCCGTGCACGCTCTGCCGGTGGCTGTCTGCACGTACTCTCTTGTTTTCCTGGCTGAGGCAGAGGGAGAAGGCCTGGTTTCAGTTAAGCCTCGGTCACACGAAGATGCCTTTCCTATTACTCTTTTGTTTTTTCTTCTAAGCAACATTCCCATTTAACTCTTCCAACTCTCCCCTGTTAGTGTAGCCTGCCCTGCCTGAGGGCTGGCCCAGGTCAGAGATAATTCAGGAACAAATGGGAGTTGTTGGACTGCAGGGCTGGAAAACCCTCAGCCCTGCAGAGAAGCTTTGGGAACCTCAGTACGTAGGCAGGATGGCATCGTTGAGAAGATCTAGGAGGCAAGAATATAGATACTCCAGTGGTGTAGTGCTGAGCATGGTAGAAATACCTAAAGAGTCAGTCATGGTATTATCATGTCTGAATTTGGCACCAAACTCCAAATCCGTAGAGGGGGAGTGGGGGAGGTGGAAAAGAAAACATGCAAAGGCCTTTTCAAAACCCAAGACCACAAGAAAAAACTTCCTATAAACAAATCAAATGGAAATATTTTTTTAGTTCTATAAACATTTCCCCTTGAAGCGTTCAACCCAAATATTGCATCACTGTGCTAAGACATAAACAAATCTTGCAGTGAAAGAGATGCACACCAACAATAGACTAGCCTGTTTGCCTTGTCCGGGCTGTGAGAAGTGCAAAAAATAAACAAACACGGCAAAGAGTGACAAGCAGAAGAGAGATGTCTGAGGAGTACTTATTTGAATATTCAAGGGAGAGAAGAAACACACACCCCAAATCTCACTGAGGTTCAATAAGGAAATTCATCTCCTTCAGGATCCTTAGAAAATCACAGCTCTGGAAGGTCAGAGGACACCAGCCAGACTTGTCTTTCAGAAAGCAAGGTAGCTTCTGGTTTTCCCCAAATATATTATTCAAAAATATTCTTCAACACAAATATCTCTTGAGCAGAGATGTATTTATTTTTGCAGTGATTGTAATGGTGGTATCGAGAACTAAACTGCGAAGCTGTGCAGTGTTTTACGCCGACGTTGTTCTTCCCCTTTGGGGAGCCCAGCCACTCACCCACAAGGAAGGTTGTTGTCCTCTGAGCAGCAGTTAGCAGGTCTTCAGCAGGAGGCAGGGGGCTGGGGCCTGGCTCTTAGTTGGTAAAAATCGTTGGAGGCACTCTAGGCGGAAGAATTTGGGACCAGATTAAAAAATGTGAAGTACCCCACAAGAAACACACCTGCAAGGAACAGCAGCATAAGGTGATACTGGGGGCCTCGGGGCTGCCATTTGCTCTGTCTTCCTGGCGTATAGGTTCCTCTAATCTGGCTCTGCACCCTTCACTTCTCAATATTTGGTTCATCCCTCAAACAGACACTGTAAGAGCTGCCAGGGATCTACTGGCTTTGTCTCCATCATGAGAGACAGGCGAGGAGCTGCACAAATCATGGGAGGGGATTTCACTCTTGTTCCAGCTCACACAAGAGACACGGTAGAAAGGGCCACCAAAACAAGCTGCTTAGCCGTTCAGTCTCATGGGAAAGTTTCACTATCAGAAAGTTAGTATAACTTCAAACCTCTTGGGCAGATAAACTGGCTCTGTATTCAGCTGAGATGAAACAGAAATGTGATTATGCTTGATCCTTTGGCTGGAACCATACTGCTCAGTCCGTGCAACAGGCAGACACAACTACAGTTTATCTGGTGGCTTAACATCCTCCTTCCAGGAGTCCTCCTGGCACTGAGCATTGCATTGTCCTCACACTCAGCAACCCTGGCTGAGCTGCCTGCAGTGCTGCAGGGAACAGCAAACCTTCTGAGACCATTTGATCTCCCTAGACTCTTGACAAAATTTTCTCCGTGCATGCTTTGGTCTTGAGAAAATGACTTCAGGTGCTGCTGTGGGAGCTGATTTAAAAGGGGAGGCTGAAAGAATAAAGGGCCTCACACACTTCTCATGTTACATTGCATTTTAGCTGGTGTGAATTCAGAGACGTTTACACCCGGCTAACTGAGGGAGAATTGGGCCCAGACCCAGTATATCTGTCTGACCAACAGAGAAGATCAAAGACCTGTAAATGCTAAGCAAGGGTGGTCCAAAAATATTAGAATCAGAAGTAATGGGATGAACTATATCAGAGTAAAATTTAAGTTGTAGAGAAAAGATTACAGCTGACATCTATTCCCTAAGCCGGTGTTCTGCCTTCCACAAGAAGCTTCTAGGTATGGTTTACATCAATCAGAAAAGGGGATTAAACGAGTTTTGGGTTTAGCACAGTCTGGCATGCAGCAGGCAGACTAGATTGTGAGTATTTTGAGCACTGATGGTTTGCAAGACTTCAGAAGGCAGTCTGCAAGTGGATTACAGCACCCTTCTCCAAATTCCCACCCATACACTCATGCCTCATGCAATATCTAACACACATAGTCAAATGAAATGGCAACAAGTAAGAGCAGCTGGCAGAAATGAAAAATGCAGAATTTCAAAGCTTTGCCTGATTTTTATTTGCCTATAACCGCTGGCTGCTGTGTCGTATCACACCATGAAAGAATGCGTGGCTTTCTTTTTTATTCCTTGAAAGGTTACCTTGCTCTTTGGATTGAAAAAGGATTGGAAACACTAAGTTATATAACCTTTTAAAGTCCATCTAACCCTTGTTCTCAGAGACTGTAAATTCCTAAGCACCATGGCCTTGGTATTTGCCATGATTCTTTTTTCTAAAAGACAACCTGGTTCCTAAAGTTTAGAAGAAACAACTAGTAGGTGCTTTGCTATCCTGCTCTTTAAAATGCAATAGAAGTGTATGTGTGCACAGCCTAATGAAAAGACAAAGCAAGTCATATATGCCCAGAGGTGCAAATCTGGAAGAGCAGCTCTTTCTTTTTTTTGCTTTTTACTGAGTCTCCAGATTGCAGTAGGGTGACAGGATTCAGTGGACAACATAAAAAAAATGTAGAGATATGAGTATTAAGAGGATACTGCAGATAGGCAATGCATAACCTGGCTGACCAAAAGGAGAGGAACTTAGAAAGGCTCAAGCATCAGTGTCTGCAAGGCTTAACACCAGAGAGTTGGAGATATTGATGAAGATGAATAGAAGGGTTATATGAAGAATAATGAACAAATAATAGGAAAGTGCAGGTAGGTAAAATAATGCAGTTTTGAGAGATGTGTCCTCCAAGTTGGACAAGAGCAGTCTCCTACAGGCTCCCCCAGCTGGGCTAGCTGCTGGGGCAGCTTTAGGGAGGGTGACAGCTCCTGCCAGCTGGGCTAGCAGGAGAAGGCAGCTTTAGGGAGGGTGACAACGCTGACATTGCTTGGGATGTCAGGAAATGTCCTTTGGCCAGCTGGTCTCTCTGGGGAGAGGGAGGTTACCCTAGGGTGCATCTTCAGGACCTGGGGGCTTGCACTAGCTCTCCTTTGGCTCCATGAGCTCTCAGATGACCCCAGGACGCCATGAAGCACCAGCTCATGCCTGGGACTGGGGATTTCCCCACAGGCTGAGTCCAAAGTGGGACCTGCCAGTGCCACGGGGGCTTCCCCATGCTCCCTTCGGTGCCTGGCTGTCTCCAGGTCCTGGCTGCCAGGCTGGGATGTGGGTTAGCAGATTTTTTCCACGCTGTTTCTCCGGGATCCCTGACAGAGCCCATCAGAGCTGCCTTTTATCAGCACTGCACGCCTTAGTGAGCCTGTCATGACTCACACACAATGTGCTCTGTGCCGGATTAATCCGGCTGGCTTTCATGCTCAGGATGTGGGCGACGGATGGGAGGGGGGGTGTTGGGGGGCATGGGGACAGATGCAGGGCTAGTGGGGGCCCGGGAGACTGGGGATCCCCAGCCTTTTCACTTGCTGAAGTTAAGGATTTGCTCGAGGGCTGTTGCAGAGGACAGGGGAAGAACAAGCCATAAGCAATGAAACAGAAAGATGGAAAGGCAACAGGTGTGTGGGAAAGCAGTAAAGGAGGAGAGATTACAGGTAAATAATAGGTGAATAAATCGACTACAACAAAGACAGAATGTGATGTAAATGGAGATCTGTGTGCCTTAAAAATATAAGCTCCCTTGTTGATAGACATGACAGGTAGCTATTTCCCATAGGTGTAATTACCCAGGGACTGCACTCCAGCTAAAGGGATCTTTTCAGTCTTCAGCATTAACCTGAAATGCCTTTAAGAAGCCTCCCCATCTTCACTGTTGTCTGTTAACCTGCAACAACCTACCTCAGATTAAGGGAATCATAAAAAGTGTGAAATCCTGAACCCAGTCAAGTCCGTACTGATGGGAATAAGACTCCCATTGACTACTGTAGCACTGGGTTTCCATGCAGAATCTCCACAGAGAAATCTCACATGAGAAGAAACGAACTGCTTTTTCCAACAAACCTCTGCCAAGATAAAAATAAATAGCAGGGGAAGAGGATCAGTAAAAGCCACCCAACATCTTGCATTCTGCCATGATTTCCAACTGAAGGTGTGCACGCACCGAAAGAATCCCCTGATTTTTGAGGAGCTGGGAATGCTGCAGTTTTATGTGCATACATATAATGTGAATGCATACACTAAAACATTATCTACATTGCATATATATATATATATGTAGATATCTCCTCCAATTTGAGATTCACAATGTTCATTTGAAATCATTCTATCTAACGCATTTTACCCATGAAAGCTGTATTTTCAGCACCTACTGCCCAAATTCCCATCTCCACTTGGGTGTTACTGTATAACATCCTGCCCTGACTATCCAGTGTACATCCATCCTAAAGTTTCCAAACAATTTTCCACTCGATGACTTGAATAAGCTTGCCTGTTGCTGAAATGTCACCTTCTCTGGGGTAAAACACAACATATATTTAATAGCACAGAGCAATGCTGTCACTGCAAAAGATGACAAGCGTGGTCCTATTTTTACATCCTGTCCATCAGGGAAGCATTTGTTAGTATTACTCTGAGATGGATCTTGGCAATGAACCCAAAGGCAGGAGGAGATGCTCTACCTCTTTATGCATGCAGCAGGTTCATGGCGCTTTTGTATCCAGTCTTAGGACTTCCCATATCCAGCACTGGCAGTGAGGTGTGTGGTCATGATCACAAATGGGGTTGCATTTGTTTTCACTGCATTAGAAGTTTTAAACTGTAGGACGGTTGTTCCTGAGTTCTGAGGAAGGAAAAAAGGATTTGGGGGAGGGAGGGGGGAACTACTTATTCAGAGCATTTCTCTGATCTTCTTACTCAAGTAAAAAGTTTTATGTTTTGCATTTGATAATTTCCAATTAACAAAACCTTTTCTTAAAGACCCTATCCTCCACCCAAAATGTTCAGTGATGTTGTAAAACACCTGTCAAACACAAGAGGGTCTCTCTTGCTGCTTATCCCTGGACATTTTAAGACAAGGAAAAAATGGACCTGAACTGAGTCTTCTCATAGATTTGGGAGTCCACTGACTCTCCAAATATTTCCTACCAATGACCCGATTACAAACAGAATGGTAGTTCTTTACAACATGCCCTGTAGGTAAGTGACACAGAGCAAAGGAACAGCTGTACCCATATATAACACATTTTATTCCAATATACCTATCACTGCACAAAAGGAGAATGACACCTTTGTGGGGCTGTTTCTTTTATATTGTTTTTACCATGTCTGAAATAGAAACTCTACTAATAAAACTACCCCAGTGTCAACCCCTCTCTGACACAAGGCAAAGCTAGCACCAGTTCACTGAGATTTATTTTATTTTATTTCAGAATACCCTTCTTGTGTGCTTGTTTTGCGCACGAGGGGTAACATATATATTCTGAAATAAAAGAAATGCCAATGAACATACAATATTTCTGTCTGACATCAGGGTGAGCTTGTCACAACCAAGTCTACGTCCCTGACTTGGGCCCTAGTGGTAAAACTAAACTGACATTGAGTTGGTTTAGTTTATACCATCAGAGATTTCCTAATATAGACAAGCCCTATCTCTTGTCCTCCCATCCCACCCCCCTCTTTAATTTGGCTCTCTGAGTTTTGATGACTGAATCACTTCCCCCTTTGTTTCTCTGATTTCTTTCCTAATCTCCTGCTCCTGAAAGATGCTTAGTTCTTGAATCCCTATACAAATACACTTTCCTTTCTAAGCTTCTCACCAGCCAAACAAGGTTTTATTTGTTTATTTAATTTGACATGCTGAGAGAGAAATGATCCCATTTCCTATGGATTATCGAAGTAACAAATAGCTTTACAAGAGGGTAAACAAAGTAAAACTCATGCTGAAACTCCTTTGAACCAGGGGCTTCCCATTCCCATCCCTTTCCGATGTGAGTCTTTCCCCACTCCCCTACACCATACATGGGATGAATTTCTGGTTGCTTTGGACCATGACTGCTACCCTCAGATCAGGCCACTGCTGGGACTGAGATAGTTATCACCTCCCTATCCTTCCTTTCACCAAACTCACCAGGAATTTCCCACAACATGCCCAGAGAGCTTTGAACTCACTCTGAGAAGGAGCATTTTATCCATTTAGTCTTTTCCTTCATAGCCCAATTCCCCTGATCAGTTTTTCATTTTTGCAAAGATGCAGAGCTAGAGAAACTTGGGCATGAGCTTGAGAGCCTCCACGGAGGTAGGGATGCTGTATTGATTTTTGCTGGGAATGTTGCCTAACTCAGGTGGCAGACATGGACACCTGAGAGCATCGCACTGCAACATACCTCCTGCAATATACATTTCTGGAGAAAAATAGATAAAACAACAAAACTCAGGTCTGAATATGGGCTAAAATTCATAAGGACTTGGAGCCAGGGGTGCTGATTAGCTCCTCCCAAGGTGACAGACCCCAGCAGTGTGTAGCTCACATTTCTTTTGGGGTGCTTAGGTTTGGTGGCTTGGGCCTGGCCAGCTCCCCCCGCCCCCAACATCCTCTTCTGTTTATTACTCCTGCCATAATTGGGAGGCATGTGTGGATGAATTAAACATAGCAGGACAGATGAGAAAACTCTCCCTCTTAGCTGGCTGAATGAGCAAATTTAACTGAGCCTGTTACCCACTGAGTATCATACCGACATGCCAGGGTCCGGTTTCCTTTGATTTCGCCCTTTCATGCGGAGTCCCTCTGTGCCCCCCGCCTTGCTCCTCACAATATCAAACAGCTGGAGTTTCGGCGGCCCCAAGGAGGAGCCTTTGCATCCAACGGCAGCAGCAGTGGGAATTTTATCTGGGATCAGAATGGGACGGGGCTGATCTGCACAAGCTCATAGCTGAGAATCAGGGGGCTCTGGCACCTCCAGAAGGAGACAGCTTCCCCCTCCCCCCCTGCCCAGCCACAGGCTATGCCTGGTCAATGCCCAGAGTAAAAGTTTCCTTATGCCCGAGGAACTGGGGCTAAATGAAGGGGTTTTGGCTTTCACACTTAAAGCTTCAGACAGGCCAGTGGCATCCAGAAGTCAGTTCTGGTGGGGAGTTTGATATAAATGGGTGCCAGCCTAGAGCAGGCATTCCCAGCACAGCAATAAGAGAACTTCCTGAAAGCAGGACTGCCACTGGCATGTCCAGGGGTGCCAAGAGGATATGGCTGCACAAACCAGAACCCTGCTTCCTCCCAAGGTACTTCTTTCGGGAGGCAGGTGGGAAGCACAGTGTATGAAGGGCACCATCGCATCCACTGTTTCCCTTAGCCCCGAGGATAAACAGGGAATGTAATCCTGCAGGGCTACAGTCTGTTTTTTTCCCCTAGCATTAAACAAGCCCTGGGGCACTTCTTTGCAAAAGGTACCTCTGATTCTTCTCCCTCACCTCTTTCTTCCTACCTCTGTAACCCTAAAACTAGTCAGGGCTAATTCAATTCTTGCTTTAATTTAAGAGAGTTTACGACTGCTCTAAATTAGGAAATCACCGGTTTTCAGATAAAGCAGGTGCTAGAGGTCTTAGCAATTGTAAAAATTAGGCCACTTAGTGAGGTGTCTACGTATTGATTTAGCACCTGAGGAGTGTGTTATTGAGAAAATAAGGAAAAACGTAGAATCTTGGAAACAATTCTTTAAAAGATAATTAGCAAAGTTAACATTTCAGAGGAAGGAAGTTTGTGTTCAACCTGATAAACCTTTATGTTCAACCTGATAAGCCTACCCATTCAAATGCAAGTTGAAGAAGCCATCAAAACACATTCCCTTAGAACTCAAGAAATCCTTCAGAAAAATCAGTTTTGATCTTTTCAGTACCCACGTCATAAACCAAGTAAGTAAGAAACTAAAATCCAAATAGAAAAAACACAAAATCCTTTGCATCATCCTCATGTGTGAGAAGGCAGTAA